>NC_031772.1:413515-446634 GCF_001522545.3 Parus major
AGCCAGCCGGGCCGGGCCGGGCCGGGCCGGGCTGCTCAGGGGCCGGGGACCGGCACCGAGCTCCTGCAGGCCGAGCTGGGACTCACAGCGGGCTCTGCTGCCCTTCTCAGCCCTGGGAACTGCTGCACCTTCCGGCTTTGGAAGTGCTCTGGAATTCGAACCTATTTTTGCCGCTTGTGTAAGTTGGATCTCTGCGCGGTGCTTCCAGATCTTGTCAGTCCCGCTTGTGCCAGGGCTGCGCTCCCTTGACTGAATTGCAGGAAAAGCCAGCAGTGAGTGCTGTGGGCAGTGATAACAGAGCTTGAGGGGAAGAGCCAAGCTCAGGGGGTGTCTCTTTATCAGTCTGAAGATTTTTACAGATTGCCCTTTCTGGAGCTAAAAGATGCTCAGAGGAGGTGGGATCCCCTGCAAGCAAAGCCCTGTGTCTTCCCAGGGAGGTTTGCTCTGCTGCTGCCTCGCTTGGGAGCTTGGGGAGTTTCAGTGCAGCTGAGTGGGAGGAGAAGAGGGATTTGTGGTTGAGCTTCTGGGAATTAAAAAGAGTTGAAATCCTGCCAGCCAAATACGAGAACCCTTGCAAAGCTAGTGTAAAATCCAGGCAGCGCACAGTTTTGTTCTGGACTTGAGTAGCATCAATCTTTTCTCCCAGCTGTGTGTGGAAAGTTGGAGTTATATCCATTTTGCTGCTGAAGCTCTATAGCATTTAAAGGTGTTCCTCTATAGAAAATAAGTGTCACAGCTCTTGACCTCACGTCTGTGTCCAGACAGCAGAAGGAAAAACTGTGGGTATTTGTAGGGTTAAACTCCCTACACTCCTTTGTATAGTCAGGAGAGAGTGTGCTCCAGTATTGACCATTTCTTAATTTTAAATGTGTCTTTTCCTCTGGACGGGAGAATCTGTTTCATGTCTCCAGGACTGTGTGACCTGCCTGATATCTTGGTAGAGTGAAGGGTATTATAAATACTTCTTACCCATACAGAGAAATCAAATAATTAAAAGGAACCAACTAAAAAGTCATTTATTAATTCTATTAGACTAACAAGAACTTGCAGAAATGGGTTATGTATGGGGTTAATATGTGAGTACACACACAAGGTAATTTCTCTTTTTTTTCCTGTAATCTATGATTTTTTAATTGGGTGCTTTGGTCAGAAGATGGTGCTGTAAATATGTCCAGCTGTCTTTTACACTTGTCTAAGCATCCCTAGTGCAGTGTGGTGTTGAACTCTGAAAGCAGATGGAACAGCTCTGAAGATCTGCTGTGCTCTGAGGTCTGCCCTGTGTAGCTCTGAGAAGAGGAATGAATTACATGGTTGAGGAGCTGTCAAGCAGCTTCTGTAGCTCAGATGTGGTCTCCTGGCAGTTTGCTCTCACCTGGTCTTCCCCAGCAATGAAGATTTGTCATATCCTTTGCCCCTCGTCCCCCTCAAAGGGTGTTATTTGGGCAAAGGCCGGACAGCTGGTGTCAAGTCTCAGGCACTAAGTTCTTGTAGCACCCGAAACAGAGTTCAGTGAAGCTCCTGTTAATAATTTGGGTTCCTGCTGAGCTTAGCAGCAGAAGCAGCTTGGCAGCACGGTGAGCACTCGCTGCTCCTTGGCTGGGGGCAGCGCTGGGGCTCAAACCCCAGGCGTGTTTGAAAGCGCTGCCGCCTGCGCTTGGCACCTTCTGCAGAGCCGAGCATTTTGCTCAACGCTTCTGGTAATGCTTTTTTGCAAATAAAACGTTAATGACTAGAGTGGAAAATACTTTAAATTCTTTTTGATAACTTCAAAAATGTTTTCGGTAGCAGTTGTCAGAAAATATTTACATAAGTGCATCTGTGAACCTCCCTACAGTATCTTAAGATCTGCAGCAGCTTTGTCACTTCCTCACAAATAGCTGTGAGCGATCTATTATGTAAAAAGGTTCAGTTTAATTTACAGGAAGCCTTACATATTTCTCCAAGTACTGTGTTTAGTTTATCTTGTTGGGGTTTTTTAAGCCGCAGTGGCTCTTTTTAATGCTTCTCTGAAGAAGTCTGACTGATTTGTAGGGAAATGTACTGCCTTTTTATTGGGCTGGCTGTCTGGGGAGGAGGGAGGAGAGCAGTCCTTGTGGAGGTGAGCTGTTCTCCAGGCATCCCTTGGCACTGCTGGCCCGAGGTGATGCTGCTCGCACCATCAGCACTGCGGGCTCAGGGAAACCTTGGGTCTGAGGCTGGCTGTGCCTTCACACCTGCAATGGGAATGGAATGGTTCTGGCTTCTCCTTGGAAAGAGCTCCAACCTCGCAAATCCCTGCTAACTTAAGTGCAGCTGTTTTTCAGGTGGTTTATTCGATCCAGGAATATTTAGGTCTGAATGGTGACTTCTGAAAAAAGTAGTAGGCAGTATTTTTTGTTTGAAGGCCTGATGTTGGTGCTGGTTTAATGCAGTTTTCCAAAATTGCTGTAATTAGTTGAAGTCTGTGTGGTTTGATTCCAAAACAAGTGGATGGTGTTAATGTAAATTAACTTTTTATATTAGTAACTGACTTTTAACCTCTCCCCTGCATATTCAACTTGAAAGATAAAGCTGTCCCTTGGTTGAACTGGTCTGAAACAACTAAATTGTCTTAAATTTGTACCTCACATTGTTCTGAATGTGAATTTTATATGGAGACAAACAACTTGGTATCTTTAATTGTGTTATGTAAATTTGACCTCCCCAAGTTGCAAAGCTTCCCTCAACAACTGGAGGCTTGTTGGCATATGTCCCTAATCATCCGAAAACAATCAGGGACACTTCCTGAGGCTGGCTTTGTTCTTCTCCACGTTGTGTGTATTGTGTGTGGTCACGTTCTCTAAGTGTGTGAAAACTTCCTGGCACTGTGGGAATTTCTCTATCTGCATTGCTGATGGAACCAGCTATTCAGACATATTTCTCCCTTAAGTGTAAAGCTAGACACAGTGGTAATAATGGGACCAATTATTTTTTCCTAGCAGTGTCCCAGATCTGACTTTCCCTGTGAGAATACAATGTTTCTTTCTTATTTTTTTCCCTCCTAAGCACTGGGTGATATATTACCAGGGAGAAGATTGAGAGAAATGAGTGATCTTTCTCTCAAAGGTGGTAATGAAAGAAGTACACGTTTCTATCCAGATAGCAACTGAAGCATTCCAGCGGAGAAGACAGATTTTGAGCTGCTGCAGAATTTCCTGGAGAAAGGGAACACGTTGACAGAAATTTCTGTTAATTTCCAAGTGTTCTTTCACTCAGTGGAGGATAAAGATACGGGTTGCTGATACTGGAGAGGAATTTGCATGGGAAGGGTGATTATCCTGGTATACTCTCTGGAGTTACTGAAAATATCTCTAGTTTGCTAGTCCTTGAATGCATTTAACAGGAAAATGGTCTATTTTTTGAGGAGGATAAAACAAACTTTGTGGGTTTGTTTATTGAAGGTTTTGGTGGTGTTGTTAGTTTGAGTTTTTTTGTTGGTGGTGGTTTTTGTTTGTTTGTTTGTTTTTTTGTTGTTGTTTTGGGGTTTTTTTATGGTTGTTTGGGTTTTTTTTTATTTTTTTAAATTATTTTTAAAGAAGGCCTTTACAGAGAAGAACTCTGTGTTTGGAAATATTTGGTTTAGGGTTTCTTGCTATAAAGCCAGAAACCTGTCAGAGCAGACCAAGTTGAAATGTCGGACATAAACAGGGAAATTTTTCTGGACAGATTCAGTAATCCAACATAGCTTTACTATTCCCAGTTTGCCAAACACAGCGTCTGGCAACATTAGGTAGCCCTATGTACTTTTTTCTTTGTGGAAAATGGGGAAAAATGCGCTGTTAAGGCAAAGAAAAGGATAGGAACCAATTGAGTTGAATGAGTTAAAAGTTGGGTTAGCAGAATGGCTCAGTGCCAGCAGTGAGCAGAGCAGTCCACTTGCATGCACTTCCAAGATGTTCAGTGGAATCTCAGTTTCTGGTATTGATTTATTTAACTCTTATTCTATTAAATCCCAACAATTGTCGTGGGAGGCACTTCCCAGTCTCTCTTCCAGAGGGATGAGTGACAATCATCTAAATCACTCTAAAGAGCTGAATGTAATGCTTTCTCAAAGAAGGTGAGAGTTTTGCTGTGGTCACCGGTGATCTCCAGGTTAATGCAGTAGCAGTCTGCTCCACTGGGAGAACTCTGCTCCCTCCTCCACTACTTCTGACCTTTTCTGACAAACTCCCTTAAAACTGCGCCAAACCCCAGTCTCTCACTGCATACTGAGAACAAATCAAATCTGATTGCTGTCTGAAGAAGGTATGCAAAGCCCACTGGATGGGAATAGAATTCACTTTGCCAGTATTTTCTTTAAAATAATTGGAAGAACTTGTTGCAGTTCACGCAGCCCTTGGATTATGAGAAAGGACATTTTCCAGCCTAGTAGAGCCATCCAGTTTGGCAAGGCTATTGCTCTTTCCCCACCCCAAAGTGCTGGAACTTCATTATGAGTTTTCATTTTCTTCACCCTGCACAAACTTCATGGTTCCCTGGGGTCAGCTCCCTGTCTAGCCTTGTTGCCTCATAAATGTCATCTTCTACCTCAGCTCTTCTGTAAAACCCAGGGTTAACTCTTCTAAAGGTCACAGTTCCATGTGTGCACCTCTTCAGCTTCTCTACGTTAGTGAGTTTGTTCCCACATTATTTTTAAATGTAGAATGTTTAATATTGTTCTGTGCACCTCCAGAAAACTTACATCCCTCTTCATTCTGTTTTAAGACTTACTTTTTTCTCTTATTTCCCAAGAGAAGAAAACATTTTCAGGATTTTTGAAATATTGATTTAGGTTCAGATATTAAATGGACAAATGTTTAGGTAACTTACTCAGGGTGTGATTTCACCAGTTCCTTCATACTATGAAATTAGGCAGGAATTTGAAGCCACTGGCTTGGATAGCTACTAGGTTGTGTTTTTTTAGGAATCCAACTCCTGGTGTGTACTACCTTGATTTTTCAGAAAGTTTTGAGCCACTCAGTTCTTAATGTTGCACTTGTGGGCAGCATAATAATTGTTCTTCCTCTAGTGTTGTAATAGTTTTTTTTTAAAGTTGTGCTCACCTGTGAGGCACAGTACTGATACTGTGTGTACTTCCATCTAGTGGGGTTTTTAGTGTGGGGTTTCTTTTTTAAGTGCCTGTTTAAAGATAGATGTCAGTACTCTGAATTTGAATGTGGAAGTAATCAGCTTGTAGAAGTGTTTTCTTTTGTGGCTGTGTTGTATCTTTTGGACATACACTGAAGGATGAGTTTTACAGGAATCTAAAATGAATGAGGGAATGAACAATAGATCAATTTTTTGTAGAAGCAGAAATAATCATGGGTGCCAATTTGAAGCTTAGATGCTGCTTAACTGAAATTGATTTTGAACACTGTGAGGATTAAATCATGAGATGGAGACTTGGATCTGGGTTCAGTTCTCAGATCTGCTGTTTCATTGAGTAACTTGTTCGAGTCACTGAATCTTCTGGTGTCCCACTTCCCCTTCATGAAAAGGGGCAACAATACTGCTTTTATCCTGGGTTATGAGGCCTCTGGGACAAGAACAGCCTGTTAGTTTGAGCATGTGTAGTACTTAGCACAATGGGGTCCTCCTCTTCGAGATAATAACAACAGCATGTTTGACATTCACAGAACACGATTTATCTTTAATCTTCTAATGCACTGGAGTTCCCAGATTGCCATCCAGAGTGTTTTCTTTTTTAGATGTGAGAGATCTCTTTTTATCTTGTGAGAATGCAGACTGCTTTTTGTCTTTCTGTCCTCTTGCCATCTGGGAGGAGGGAGGTGTGTGGGATAAATATGGTGATACAGTGCTCAATTTTCTGAAAGGTCTCCTTGCTTAGGTTGTCAAGATGACTTCCAGTTTCAAAACAATGCACCCCAGCAAAGGAAAGTACTTGTGACATACAGGGAGAATTGCTTCTATATTCATGGCTTATGGTGCACCACATGCTAAAGACCAAGTCAGACCATCTTGAGCATTGCTGTGCTCCAAGGTAAATTACTTGGGTTATATATAGTATTTTACAGTGTTAGGGACAGCCCCAGAAAATAGAAGGCTTTACAATGTGGGGAAATAAATTATTGCCACAAATCAGTCAAGTCCATGAGACTAGTACCTAGAGACTGATAAGGCTGTGCAGAGATGCAGTGGGGGAAGTGCCTGTTTATTGTAGATGCGCTGGGTGGACTGTCAGAAGAAAAGAGAATTTTTTAAAAAGGAGGTATTTAATGGTAAAAAATATCTGTTATGCTCACAAGAAGTGAGAAGTGTCTTGTGGTGTAGCTAATTTAAAAAATAATATTTGGGATCCTAAGTATCTCACAGTAAGAAGTAGACTTGAGCTGGAGAGATTGTGTCATTAAAGAGTGGGAAATTTCAGCTGGTCTGTAGATGTACAACTTCTCACACCCAAGTCATGGACCAGCACTTCTTAAAGCTGTAGATGGGCAAATTCAGCAGATTATTCCTTGGGCTATGAAGACTTGTGCTTTGAAACAACTCTCAGCAGACTCTGGAAACATCAGTGACTTTGTTCTGCATCTCTGCAGGTCAGTGTAATATCACTGGCTTCTTCTTAAAGCTGAAAAGCTGCTCTGAGCAAACACGAGCAAAGTTGTTGTAAATTCCATGGTTTGAACTGTTTTAGCAAATTATTCCAAATAGTGTTAACACAGGACACTTCTGTTCTTCTGAATCAAGAGTTGTAGTGTGGCTTCAAAATAGGAAAATGCCTGTTGGGTTAAGGAGAGATTATTCTTAAAAATATTTTACAGAGAATCACGTGGGAAGTGTTTGGTTGCTGATACAGTGCACAAGCAGATTTACTTTCTGTAACTTCTCTGATTTTCTCAGCAATTTCTCTGAACAAGCTGGCTGCTCACAAAGAAGGGTGCTGGACTCCAG
Organism: Parus major; assembly: GCF_001522545.3. Lineage (NCBI taxonomy): Eukaryota > Metazoa > Chordata > Aves > Passeriformes > Paridae > Parus > Parus major. The sequence goes on from NC_031772.1 coordinate 420,425, forward strand.
AAGCCCAGGGTAGTGTATGAAATGGAGATGCTGTTGGTGCATCCTCTTGTAGCTGACAGCTGGGTGATTCCAGCCTGTGATGAACCACTTTGTGCCACTGCTGGGGTGTCGGTGCCCTAAGAGTTGTGGCTCCATGCACTAGTGCTGGGAAGGCTGAGCAGCCACAGCCGAGATAAAGCACGTGGCAGAGCAGATTTTTTGTGAAGACAGAGGTTTTATCAGTCCCAGACTGCAGTCAGCAGTGCTGGGACACTGTGTTGGGATGGGTAGAGTTGTTCCAGCCAAGAGGCAAGATTTAGCAGATGTTTAGCAAAAGGTTCCATTCTTCTTGCCACAGACACATGTGGAGCTGTCTTGAGTCTAGTAAGGATTTTACAAGTTTTATAAGTCATAGTTTATTGAGCTTGGGAAAGAATTTAATATGGCATCGTGATCTTGGAAGCTGTTTTACTCTGAAATAATTTTATTTTAAGCTCTGATTTTATGATAACTAGTGAAAGAGAAGCTAAGTAGGTTTTTTTTGTTTTTTGAAAAAATACTGCTTCTCTTCTTTGGAGGGTTCTGTACTGTTCTCTTCAGTTGCAGAGTGGTGTTTTCCTCTGAGTGATAAACAACCAGAAAGCTGAACCAGCACTTTGCAGCAGCATGAATCTGGCTCAGCTTGGCTCTGGAGAAGGTTCTTTACCAGGTTTCATAATGACTGTGGAGTGCTGCAAATAAAGGGAACACCATTTATCAACCACACTGGCCATGGAAAGTGATCTATTTAGATGAGCAGTTTATGTAAGTGAAGGAATTGTTAGGACATGAGGCCGTGCTGCCCATCACAGCAGGCAGCAGCCCTGGGTTTGGGAGATGCAGTCCTGGGAGTTATTTCTGGTGTTATTTCTATCTACTGAGCACTGAGGCTACTGATAAAAATGAAGAATTAAGTTTGATAATTTTCTAACAGTTCGTGAGGTTCAGCCTGTAATTTATGCTACTATTTAAAGTGTCCCATTGAAATTCTGTTGATTTGGTTAAGCTTGATGAATTTTACTGCTGGATTTGATTGCTGAGGGGAGAGTGCTCTCCATCAGCCCCACTGGTGTGAGCTGAAGTCACAAGCATTTGGGTGTGAAACAAAAGGACTGGAGAGACATTGCAAGGGACATGACGGAAGGCCTAGTGTAGACACACTAAGCTAACAAGCATTTCTGCTTTTAAAATGCTTTCAGAAAGACTGGCTGTCTTCTCAGCATTCCTCCAGAGAGTTGAGAAGCAGTGCAGTCACGATTTTGGAGGATGAAACATCAGTGAAAAAGGTTTCATTCCAAACAGGAAAGTTTGATATAGAGCTCAAAGCCCCTGATGACCAGTCCTGTGCTTCAACAGTGACACCTCCATCTCGTTCTCTTGGAACTTCTGCTGAATTCTAAGCAGGAATAAAGCTTGTGCAGCACATGGAAATGCACTTTCCTCCTGGGCACAGCTGTGCAGAGCAGTTTGATCAGAACTCTACAGATGTGACAGGGCTGAGGAGGTGGAGGAGAAGAAGGGGTTAAATGCCTGTACAGTGTGGGGAAGGAGTCCCACTTCTGCTGTCCTCAGGGCACCACAGAGGATGATGCTGGATGATTGACACAGCCCTGACAGAAGCTGCCAGCTGAACTGGCTGGCCAAAGTAAAACATCGCCGCCTGAAAAATCTGCATCTGATCCACTAAGCTGAATCTGAGAAACAGGATGGCCAGAAAGTGATTCTCACTCATTGCTAATGTGGGTTTGCCTGGTGGTGTAGCCTGGAGCAAGAGCAGCTCTGGGGAGAGTTTGGACAGGTGTGCTGCTCCGGAGCACAGCGAGGAACATCCCGGTAATATTTCCATATTTCCTGAGGAGCTGGGGGAGCAATCACTGCTGAGGAATGCAGGGAATCACTCATGGCAGGTCAGTGTCTGAATCCTCCTTGACTTAGGGTCTGCCTTTGTTACGTTTCTATTGTTTCCCCAGATGAGCTAGGAGGAAGGCAGAGATTCCCAAGAGAGGTGCTGTCCATCCTGAATATGTGAGTAGCTCTCATTATTGTTAATGGGAGTTGCATGTGCTCAAAAAGCTAAGACTCCCCTGTGATGCACTGAGATAGAAGACTAATATCTAAATGATGTGTAATTATTTGAGCAAATGGTGTAACATGTGATGTCTTTGTTAGGTCACTGTTGTTCAGAGAATTGTCCCAATATCATTTTTCCCTAGGAAAATGACCACACAGAGAAAGTAACAGACTGTTCATTCCTGCTTGCTTTTATTTCAACTCTCTGTACTCCCTTCTTGTTTTCTAAAACTTTTATTTTTAGCTTGTAAACCTTGTAAAAGACAGGAGTGTGGTCCTTCAGAAGTGATATGGTAACATTGGTGATCATGCTCTGTACTTGAATGGAGTTGGATTCCTGAAGAATCTCTACGTGGCAGACAACTCTGGAGAGCTCTTCCTCATGCACTCAGGTTCAGCAGCAGTGTTGAAGTATCACAGGTGAAATATTCCTAACAAGAAAAGTTTGTTAAAGAATAAATTTTTTCCCTCTTTGAGTATGGCAATAAAGCTGATTTTTGGTGCTCTTTTAACTGCATATAAGCTCTGACTGTGCTCAGGGTGCTGCTAGGCACATGCCAGCTGGGTGGAACACAAGACCAGTGTGAGCAGAAGGTACAACAAGCTTTGCAAAGAGGAAACTTCTTGGTTGCATTGCAGCTGTTTGAGGACAGGACAGCAAATGAGCAGAGAGTGGAAGGGCTGCTCAGCCTCATCCTTGAGGTCAGAAACAAAAATAGCGATTGTAGGGTGGAAGCTTGTTCTGCAGAGGGGCTCCTGCACGTTCGATTCTGATTCGTTTCAGAGATGGGATGCCAAATAAACCTAATATGAGCGATGGCAAATCCGATACCCTGTGCCAAAATAGGCAGGACAAATGAAGCTGTCATGCTTTGCCCTTCCTTCCTTCTCGGCCATGGCACAGAGGTCTTTAGGGCTCAGCCTTTCCTCCCGCAGTGCTTGTTGTCACCGCTGATGCCCCTTGGCCAGTCATGCATTGCTGATCGCCATTCAGGTGAGGGACAAAGGAGGGAGCTTAGCAGTCAAGAGGATACTGATGAGAGGGGAAATTGCTTATTTCAAAGGCTTTTAAAGCGCTCTTCTCCATCTTGACAAAAACAGTTACGCTCTCCTTTTATCCCCCTGTTGAGAGTCAGACACTGTCCATTCTGACGAGCTCTGAAGAAACCTCCTCTCTCTGTGTTAATCTCTCTCGGTTTGTGCCAGCGAGAGGGGACTGGGGCATGGCCGAGGAGTGAGTGCTGGCCAGCACCAAGCCCTTGAGAGGATGTCAGCACTGTGCCTTTGAAACTTTCAATAAAATGGACACGAGGGCCGAGGAAGAAGACAGAATTCCACAGGTAGCTCACCAGTGTGTTTTGAAATATGCTGACTGCTGACTGCCTTACTCTTACGGCATAATCCAGCCTGGACTCTTCAGTTTTACAGCTGCACCATCAGCTGGAAAATCACAGAATTTCTTGGAAGGTAGCTCAGTTGTTCTCTCCCTCCGCTCCTGGCTCTCTCTTGTGAAGTTTAGTGCTAACATTGCCTGCATGCCATTAGGCTGATTCCAATGGCACAGCTTAGATTTAAGGTGATAACAGCTGCTTTCCAACTTTGCTCCTTTCCAAGGGTTGCTTGGTCTCTCACTATTCCCTGCATACAGTTTTTGGTTGTATTTGTCACTCCTAAAGGGCCACACCCCCATGTGAGGCCTTACCTGCACTTCTTTCCCCCCAAAGAACTTGCAATTGCATAGACAGGTGGGCAGGGTGCAGGACAGGGATGAAGCTGCTTTTGCTTTACAAGTGGGGATTTAAGGCAGAGGGAAAATAGATCTTTAAGGAACTGGGAAGGAGCACTGGTGCCAGCCCTTTAGAAACAGGGCTTTGTGGAAGACTTGCAGCTGAACATAACCAATAGTGTAATCTTCTGGCTTCTTCCTTGCAGGGTTAAAGGGGTTTTTCCCCAGGTTTCAGATGCTGCCATTTCCACCTGACTGCATGGCAACCAGTCTGTCTTGCCCAGTAGCTGTGCCAACTTGTAGTCTTTTATAGTCACCCATCGGTTACCTGTAAAATTCTTGGCTGTCATGAAATTCTATCCCAAAAGGTTTAAATTGGGTTAACTCTAAATTCTTGGGTTGGGATACTTTTGTGTTAACTCCTATTTTGGAAATAACATGACTCAATGGAGTCACAATAGTAAATTTTGAAGTCTGAAAGGTTTCATTACACTTTTCTAAGTCCACATAAATGTTTTGTGTCTGGGCAGCTCAGCTGTTAAGTGCAGGTTCTTGAGGTGTGTTGTTTCTCAGGGACATTAGCTGGGAGACAACTGTCCCTATTCTTAGTTTGGTAGGGCCCTGGGCAGACTGGCTCCTATGGGGCATCACAGATTAACCAAAATGTGGCCCTGGGCAAGAACAGGGCCTACATTCACCTCTTTCCTGAGTGACAGGAGTAAGACTGGTAGTGGAGTGCACTTGAACAAATGCACAGTGCCTGAGCAAAGCATCTTGCATTTTCTAAACAATCTCCTACACAAATGGTATTTTTCATTGGAAAATATTCTCTGTCCTTCTACAAAGTCGGTGTAGGCTTATGAGGGTTTGTTCCTGGTGGAGGTAAAGGTTCTTCCCATCTTGAAAGCTGAAGAATATCAGCTGTCATAATTGAAATTCTGCTGTTGATGTTTTAAGCATAAAAATGTGTTTGGTCAGTGAATGTGGTTCCGAATTGTAACACTCTCAAACTGCTCCCTGCTGTATAGAGAAAGGATGTGAAATGGCATTTTTATCAGTCAGTGAAAGCTTGGTTTAATTGGCTTCAGTCAAGTTTCTGTATTGTTCTGCGTAATCTGAATTAAACATTGGTTTGACTACATATGTGGCTTTATCTTCCTTGAAGACATAGGGTGCTCAGTCAGACAGTAGAATCAGCTTTGAAGTTAAGTTATTCATAGCTCAAGGATTGATTCTGACATTAACACTGTTTCCCTACACTCCTTGAAAATGCATCCCACCACCCCATTCTTTCAGTTCCTGCTTTTGTATTAATTTTAAATATCTGCAATTTCATAGTGAAAATAAAAGCTCCTCTCCTGCTCTACACATGAAAGGTTGAAAAGACCAAAACTAGAGGTACTAACAGGGAGCGTTGAGTGTCTTCTTGCTCATGTTTATGTTACCAGCCATCATTTGCCTTCATGTAGAGCTGTTCTGCCACCTCCATGTTCGAAGAGGTTCTGTCACCTCACCCCAGGGCTGGGGCAGAAATTCCTGCAGTGGAGGTGCTGAAGGCTTAACCACACAAATGCTTAGCCTGGATCCTGCAAAGCCGTGTTTATTCTGATATACATGCCTAATAGCTTAGAGTCACCCACTTAACTGGCCTTTGCTTTTGGCTGGCAGGTACAATTGGGGTAAATGACATTTCCTTCTCTTTTCTCTTTTTGCAGGGACATGTGGGGGAGGAAACACGACTTTATTCTGAACTTTCTTCTTGTTTCTTTAAGGAACTTTTTGTGTGAGAAAGATTTGATGTCAGCGCACAAAAAAATGACTTAAGATTTGCATTCTTTTGCCACAGGAATAAATGAACAAAGTTTGCAACTGAAAAGGCATTTTTACACCTTTTGTTGTTTAGTAACATAGAAATCCCATTATGCTTCATGCATAGCCCTAAGGAATGTGCAAACAAGTATTAGATCAATGGCATGTCTCTGCAGCTTCTTTTATCATGAGTATTTAAAACTGAATATTCAAACATTCATTCATATTTCAAACATCTGTCTCAAATAGTGGATTTGTGTTGGAGTATGTTTTATTGCCAATAGATAGGTTAAATGTAAAGCTTTTAAATGTTTTATAAGTCGCAGATGCTTAGCTATGGTCTTGTAACAATGTTTGGGGTTTTTTTTAAGCAACAAAGTGGAAAATAAGCAATAAGCTCGAAAAGGTACCTGGGGAAAAAGAGTTTAAAAAAAGACAAGTACCCACCTGAAAGAAGGCATGTGAAAAGCTGGTGTGCAATTCAAAGAAGCCATCTCGGCTTCAGCCAGTGATCCTGGGGTCTGCATCATTTATGGTCATTTATATCATATATTATTTACTGTTAAACACCTTTCTTCCCCAGGTGTCCACACAGGAACCACCTCCTGCATTTGACAATCGCCTCAGCAGCAGCGTGGGGGCAGCTCTGCGGGGCGGTACCGGGGTGGTGGTACCGGGATGGGCAGTACAGGGGTGGTGGTACCGGGGTGGGTGATACTGAGGTGGATAATGGGGATGGTCACCAGGGTGGATAACAGGAATGGTCAGCAGGGTGGATAACAGGGATGGTCACCAGGGTGGATAACGGGGATGGTCACCAGGGTGGTCACTGGGATGGTCACCAGGGTGGTCACTGGGATGGTCACCAGGGTGGTCACTGGGATGGTCAGCAGGGTGGATAACAGGGATGGTCACCAGGGTGGTCACTGGGATGGTCAGCAGGGTGGGTCACTGGGATGGTCAGCAGGGTGGGTCACTGGGATGGTCACCAGGGTGGTCACTGGGATGGTCACCAGGGTGGTCACCAGCTCTGGTACCTCATGGGCTCACCCTGCCCGGGCTGTGGGGGGGTTTGGGAGAGGCTTGGTGGCCCAGCTGTGCAGGATGTGCCAGCTGTGTCCCCGTGCTGTGTCCCCCAGTGGTGCTTGTGGACCTCCTCAATCCCACTTCAGTTTATTCCTTTCTTTTGGCTCTGTCCTTTAACACTCCTTCAAAAGGACGCTGAAATCAGACGTGCTCACCCACTTGTGTGAAGAGCAGATGATTAAATGCCATGTCAGGGGGAGGGCAGGGCAAGGCTGTTGCTGCCCTGTCCAAATGAATAAAATTCAACCCTTTTTGAGCTCTCTTGCCTGTTTCACCTGGGCTGGTCCCATCCTAGCCGTGGGAGCTCCTGGTGCAGAAGTGCTGCAGGGCCTGAACGTGAAGCTGGCTGTGGTGGTTTCCCCAGAGCTTGAGCAGATGTGGAGCCATGTGCATCTGTGCTAAGCATCCTCTCAGAGGAAAACGTCCCCATGTTGAAGAGATGTTCAACATTAGAATTAAAAATACGTTACTTTTTGTGGTGAAAATATTTTTCAATGACAGGAAAGCTTTTATTTATTAAAGCAGTTCTGGTTGTGGTGAAATTTTTGCTGTCTCTCTAGAGTATAGGCTGCCTGCAAGACTCCAGTCCTTTAAAGAGTTTTTCATATGTTCATGTTGTGAATTCTGACTTTCAGCCATAAAAAAACTTTTGTAGAACTTAGACTTTAAAAACAAATTAATATTCAAGCAAAGCAAATAAAAAGCAAAGAGAATACATTCCTTTAAAGAAAAGGCACCTCTCCTTTTTGTTGAGCCCATTATATCTGGAATTATTATACTGAATATGTCATAGTTCATGTTGCAAAAATAACAGATTAGAAATGTCTTTAAAAGGCCTCTCTTCTAGCAATAATGTCCTGGGAGCTAGATTTCTTTTTTCCTTTCTTTCTTTTTTTTTTTTTTTCTAATTTTTTTTTTCTCTCAGGACACTAATAACTGGTTTTGCACCACTTTAAGTTGTTCTCATCTTGCTTGCAGTTAAACTTCAGGAGTTGACTTTAGTTTTTGCAGGTGCAAATATTTCAGCATCTGAACATCTGGCCTTTACCAAAAGTTGCTGGCAAAATCTGTCCTGCTTGTGGATTTTCTGCATGTGTATTTCCACTTTCAAACTGTAAGACACTGTGGAGTGGTTCAGCAAAATTCTTAACTTTAATATTTTCCTAGTCTGTTTAAAATAGGATGGAATAAGACTTACTTTATATAAAACTGGTGTTTGTTTAGCATTTATCTTTTTGTAGGCTGAACCAATTAAGACGGTGCATTGTGTTAAGCCAGTAAAAATGTGTGTATAAACAAGATCTCTACACAGGGCACTGCACCAGTTCTTAGGTGATCATCAGAGATCTACTAGATCTACTTTTTGATCTAAGTATTTGTATCCAAATATTGCAACTTTGTAGTAATCGAGACTTCAGCTCTCTGGCAGGCTTGATGTGTTTCCTGTAATTGAAACAGGACAAACAGACAGGTAAAGGCCTTCATGTGTGACCTGCCTCATGGAGGGCTGAGACCTTGCAGAACACCATAGGAACCTCTGTTTCCATTTCAGTCCCTGCAGCAGGGTGGTCATCGCACTCTGTGGCTCTTTGAGCGTCTTTCTGCTGGGTTTATTCAGGTTTGCCCTGTGCTGTGCTCAGTGATCAGCAGCGAGCCCTGCCCGCGCTGTTCTGTGGCTCGGAGCCCCATCCCCTGCGAGTGTTCCAGGCCAGCATCTGCGGCTCTGATCCAGTGGAAGGTGTCTCTGCCCATGGCAGGGGACTGGAATGAGATCATCTTCCAGATCCTTCCAGCTCAGCCCATTCTGTGACCACTGGGGTCGTGTCACGGTGGCTCTTGCAGCCACAGCCCTCGTCTGTCTCACCAGCTCCATCCTTCCTTCCTCTTCAGGTGCTGTCCTGGCCCTGGCAGCAGCTCCTCATCTGCACTGGGCAGCTTCCAGCTTTTCCAGCTCAGTGCTCCTCCTGCATTTGTTCTGTTCCAGCTGCAGTTCTCGGTGCCCTTGTTTTGTGCTGTTCGTGTTGTGCTGCAGCAGGAGCAGCAGGATCTCACCAGGGGTGGCATCCCAAGCCTCGGCTCCTCTGCCTGCTGCTTTAGGGAGCAGGGGAGGAGAGCATCCAGCTCATCCCCTGTTGGGCCAGGCTGCAGTCTGCTCTGTGTGTAGTAATAGTGGTTAATAGTTCTGCTCAGTGCTGAAAGGGAACGGTGCTGCCCCTCTCTTCCCCAAACATTTACAACCTGGCCAAATGTGGCTTTTTTCTTTTTTTTTTTAATTAGTAAAAGGCACAGTGAAATCCTGTTACCAGCAAAATCCCTCTGCTGAAAGGTAAGGGACAATTCTGTTGGGAAGCTCTCTGTGCCTTGAGGCAGTCAGCCAGTTTGTTATAATAGCTGTGGAATGATGTCTATTCCTCAAGTCGTTTTCTTAAAAGTACATTAATATTTCTTGCAGAACCTATCAAAAGAAAATGCAGAAATTGAATCCAAAATGTACCTGGTGTGAAACATTGTCCAAATTTTTGCAAAGCTGTAAGTAACTGAAAACAGAGCTTGTAAAAGCTGTCACTGCTAGCTTTGTCTTTAATAACAGCTAATGCAAACAGAAACTGCTGCAATGTTTGGAAAGATACTCAACTTCTGCTTCTGCTTTAAGGGATTAGGAAAACACCCATGGTGGGAGGCAGATTATCTCACATCTGTCTGCTTCAAGGCTTCTTGTGTCTTTCTCTGAAACATCTGGTACAGGCTGTTGTCAGAAGAACATAAACTAATTTATGTGTGCATGTGTTTTTTATAGCTCATTAGCAGGGACTGGTACCTTTTTTCAGTGAATTTTTGGTAAATTAGTAATTTTTTTAGGTGAATCTAAACTAATGTCTTGTATCCCAGAACACTTGAAATATGTTCCTAGCTTTAAAAAGATCTGCCCAAGTAACTGTTTCTATTTTTTCGTTTGGCAATTATTTGGCATCTGAAACAGTGATTTTTTTTTTTTTGAGATGACCTTAACCAAGACAAATTTGTCACAGCAAGGAGTTGCAAGACATTTTGTTTTGAAAGAAATAGGTTTATTTTTTTACTAAGACAAAACAGCTTCATTTGGCTCTTAAATCTATTTTAAATATGAAAATTATACTAGAAGGAAACTTTAAGAAATACAATGTATTGATGTTTGACTAAGGTCCTGAACTTTTTTCTGCTGGAAAAGTTCATAGTGGGATAAAGTTGGTTGTGCCAGTGTTTTGGTTTTTCTGGAAACCTCTCTGATCTAATTTTTGAATGTTACCTGGCCTTAAGCACTGATCATTGGTGATGCTTGGCTGGATGGCCACAAACCTTTTGTTACACTGAATTTGATCTGCTGAATAAAGAGTCTGATGACATGGGACAGCTCTGCAGGCCAGGTCCAGTCCTGGGAGAAAGATCTGAATTCAAAGTGCCAGTAATGGCCCGTGGAGATCTCCTGGAACCAAACTGCAGCTCTGTAGGAGCAGAGGAAAACACCCCAGGGTCTCAGCTGAAGGAAGGCTTCTCACCTGGAGAAGGTTGTTGCCAAAAGTGCAATAAAGGCTGGTTTTGCAAAGTAGGGCCTTGATGCAGGCATCACCTTAATGCTGGACCCTGCTGGCCCTTGGCACTGTGGCTTTTCTTCCCAAGCAGGGTAAAAACCTCCAAAACCTCAAACTGTTCAATACCTTTAAATATCTTTACTCTTAAGCATCCCTGCCATGACTAAATGTACAAATCAAATGTGACTAATAGTGATGTTAATTAGTCAGCTGTTTTTCCACTCTTCCTTTATGCAGAGAAGTGATAAAAATGTGTATGGAAGTACAATCTAAGGTCCATGAATTTAAGAGTAGGAGCTAATTTTTTAAAATAAAAATCTGCTCATAGTGTTTTTCTTTCTTCAAGCCTTAGTCTGAAAGGCTGACCTCTACTTGGATGAGGGAATCAAACTCTTTGGTTAATATAAAGGGAAGAATGGAATACGAAAGCGATTGAGGGAAGGGATGGAACATCTAACATCATTGCCATTAGTTTTATTTTAGTGAAAATAATTGTACATGTTTAGTTTAAAATGTAGGGGGAAATGTACTTTGAAATATAATTGCATTTAGCAGTCTTGTAGCTTTGTACTTCGTGCTATAAATTGCGTTCCCAGTTGTTTTTCATCTCCTGTAATTTAAATAAGTAAACCTTTTGTTCTTAAACTCTCTTAGTTCCTTCTAATTCTGTTGATGGACATCCATTTCTACTGCTTTATTTTATGTTAATATTTAACAATGGCATGCAGTTACCCCCCTGCTGGCACTGCTCCACCTCCTTTGTTTCTAGAAGGCCTCTTTTTGCCTTGGCCTTTAGTTTTATAGAAGAACCCAAACTTCCTGTCCCTGCATCTAGCAGGGGCAAGGTTTCTGCATAAACTGACACAAAATCCCTGGGGAAGGGCGCTGGCCCCCAAGCAGGGAAGGTGGTGCTGGGCTGTCAGTCTCTTTTGTTCCTTGCTCAGATGGAAGTATGGAGTGGATGATGCTTTGTGGGCCAGAGCAAAGCTGTGCCAAGGGAATGCAAATCCACTAGGTGTGCCCAGGTAATTTAAAATGCTCACGCTGGCAGCTTTTCTGCATGAGTAAAGCTGTTTAATTAATGCGTTTTCTCCACTTTCTTTTCTTGACAAGTTGATTCGAATTGAAACGGTCTGTAATAAGCTTGTCACGGGTCTTGGGGACAAATAACCCCTCCCCGCAGGTGGGAAATGCAGAGCCCATGTGTTCTGTGTTTCTGTGTGAGCAGAAGGGCCGCTGGCAGGTATGGCACAGTGCTGGGGCTGCAGCATCCCTTCCAGCCCAGCCCAGCCGTGCCTTGGGCTCGCAGAGGTGCCCAGGAGAGCAGGTGCAGGGCTTTGGGCAGGAGCTGCCACTGCTGCAGCCCTTCTGCTCCCCTGCTTTTACACAGGAACGTGAGACTGCAGTGAACATAATGGGCACTCAGGCCGAGGCAGTGCTCGTCCTCGTCTCCCCCTCCTCCACCCCTCCAGAGAAAGCTTCTGTTTAATTTGCTCAGCCTTGCGGTTTGACAGAAGTGAACATGGAGACCTGAGCCCAGGATCAACAAAGGCAGCACTGGCCATTTCAGCCACTGCCTTTGAAATAGGCCTTGACAATAATGGAGTTGGGAAGCCCCACTGTTCAGCCTTCTTTATAGTGTTAATAACTGTCCAGAAAGAAGAGAAGCAAGAAATTGCTCAGATTTCATCTCTCAGATTTCATCTTGCATCTAGGGTGCCGCAACAAATCAAACTGAAATGGGCCCCATCGTGGCTTCTGCACTGCCATGCTGAGCTGCCCTGGGCCCCTTCTCCCCCTGCTTTGCTGAGGGTTTTAATGCTGAGCAAGAGCTCAAAGCAGGCTGACTGGGGCAAACACGAGTGCTTCCCAGTTGGGCAGCTCCAGTTAGGGTGGACTCAGAAGTGGATTCGTTTGTGGAGTGTGAAGTTGGAGGCTGAGGCAGCAGCATGTGCCCAGTGACAGACACAGAGTGAGGCCAGAAGAGATGTCTTCTCTCCCTGTTCACCTGCCCTGTCCCTGGGACACGTCTTCCTTCCCTTCAGTGTAACTGCAGGGGCAGTTATTCCTTAGGGGCTCAAGGTGGAAATGAGAGTTGAGCTTGGGCGAGGCAGAGTTCATGCCTGGCCATCTCCTCTGGCCCAAGCTTTGGGGGAGGATGGCTGTGCCAGCCCAGCTGTGTTTGGGCAGGGATTCTTAACAAGAAAATATTCTTCATTGTTTAACAAATGCAAACTCTTTGGTGCCCTTAGCAGGTAGAGCTGTTTTTGTGCCTTATAGTATTTATGGAATTTAGAGTTGTATGCCTTGTCCTTGTGCCTTTGGAAGAGTGCTGAAGTCCAGGAAGACAAATGTGTATCATGTATTGAGTTACACTTTAATAACTGATAAGAGTTGCAAAAATATTTCATTTCAGGAAAAAATACCCCAGTAAAATGTGCAAAAGAGTTCCTAGTTTTAAAGCAGAACAGTGATAATGAAAAGAAGTTGCATCTTTTCATGTTGATCCATCTCAGGTCTATGTAGTAGAACAACTCTGGCACCTTCATTAATTTAAAAGCTTTCTGGATCAATAATCTCCACGCTCTCCATACATGGAAGCAGCTGGAATGCATTCTCATGTTGCAATAGACAGTGCATGGTCTTCAGCAGTTTCCTTATTATCTTTTGTAATTAGCAAATCAAATTTTTGTCTTTAATCCCTTTGCATCCAGGGATATTTTGTGCTCAGAAGGCTGGGAAGTATTGGTGAGCAGATTGTCTTTTCAGTTGGAGCTCCCCAGGGCACTGGGGGAAATGCTGAACAAGAGGGGCAAGAGTTTTGTTGATGGTGTGAGTATTTGGAGCTGCAGCATTACAGCATCCTTTCCCAAGACGTGCAGCAGGCAGAGGGAACACATGCTATTGTGTTCACATCTGGCATTAACATATAAAATTTGAGGCATATAAAGTTTCTTCCCGTACAACTAAATTAAAAACCTGTGGCATAAGGTAAATTGACAAGTGCAAAACTTCTTGGGTGGGAAATTTAAATGGTTGCAAATGTTTCCTGAAAGCTGCTTCTGGAATCGTGTTCCTGAGCAGGGCTGTCTGCAGGCTCGCTGCCTGGCAGTGTCAGGGAGAGCTGTCCTGTTCCCATGGTGGATTTCATTCTGTGGGGGCAAGAATTCTCTTGTGGTTATGAAGACAGCACTGCCCCATGGGAGAGTCCAGGTGTGCCATGGGAAACAAACACGTCTTGGCTCTCTTTGCAGGGGACTGGGAAGGCAGAGTTGACTGGGGCTTGCCTGGGTAAAGTGGCACATGCTCACAGTGACTCTTTGCAGACATCTCTGCGTTGGGGAACGTGTTTCTGGTTTAAATCTGTAGCTCTCAGAATATCTCAGGGTACTGCATTGGAGTGTCCTCCCTGGACACTCACTCCCTGTTCCTGACTGAATTTGATGTACTTACTGTTACCTAAACATATCAATATCACTACCACAGATATTTCTATCTAAACAGAACCTGATCTGAGTAAGATGGTCTCCATGACACTGGGGCAAGTCCACTGGAAATCTGCTGTGCTGTCTGGCTTCAGATCACTTGGGACTCTGAGGCTGATGACTCTGTCGAGGCAGGTGGAAATAAAACACAGCTGACAACATCCCTTGGCAACAGGAGCCAGAGTGCTCAGCACTTCTGCAGCAGCTCTGTCCTGGTGTCCACACCTTCATTTTCCAGCTCCTGTGTCCTGGGGTGCACTGACCCTGACTGCTCGTGTAGAAAAGCACAAGTTTTGCAGGATGTTGGGAACAGGTAAACTGAAGTCACGTAGAACTGCTGTAGCAGAATGAGACCATCCTGGTGTCTCCAGCACTGATACTCTGCTGCTTGAGGAGGAGTGGTTTGAGCAGTCCCTGGCCAGGCTTGGGTTCCTGTTTAGACTAAAATTTGGTTGTGGCCTATCAGGTGTTCCAAGAGAAATGAACTTCTCTCATAATGACCATACTTGTTCCCTTTTGCTGCTGGTCTCTGTTGGCCTTTGTCCATGCTGTGTTACATCTCTGTTAATATCTTTGCTGATTTTATTAGCAGCCATTTATGGTACTTGTGTTGCAAATTGTCCTACATGAAGGCACTTAGAGAGATATGTTATGGCTGTAGAGACCCAAGTGATCAATAACTTTTAGATTACTGTGTCACTAAACAGCAGGCTGAGACATGGAAAGGCACTGTTACTTTAGGGATGAGAGATTTTTAGAAAATAAATCAATAGTGAATACAGGCTGATTGGTTTCCAGTTCAAATAATTCCAAGAAACATGGAGCCCAGGGGAAACCATGCCGTTCATACTTGGAAATAAACAACACAAGCTTGCTGTCATTCATGGATTTGGGTCAGTTCTCTTGAAAATGGACAGGGAGCTTTTGGGCAGGGTGTTAGTCTGAAAATGGGGAACCTGGGTTCTCCTTCGGGTGCTCCCAGAGACTTCTCCCTGTGTTTCCCAAGTTCCTTTTGGTACCAGCAGCCTTCACTGTGGGGCATGGGCACTGCGTGGTGTAAAGCACAGGTGGAGCCCTTTTGGGGCTAACAGGAATGTAAAAAATAACAAACATTCAGGGAGGTGATTTTTGTTTTCCTTTTAATGCTCAAGCAGCCAGAGGCTAAATGGTGGTGAGCAGCTGTTGGGTGCAGCGAAGGGCTGGGGGCTTTGAGGACAAGGATGATGTGAAGCTGCCAGGAAGATGCTGCTGCCTCTCCAGGAGCTGCTGTGACACCTCCCACATGCAGGTGTGTTCATGTGGCATGGGCAGGCTGTGCTGCTGTGCTGGAGTCCCTGGAGCAAACAAGTTCCTGTGGTACCTCTGCTCATCCCTGCTGCCTGGGGCTGCCCTGGAACTCATCCCTGGAGATGTGGGGGGAGACTGACAGCAGTGGTGGCTGCAGGATCTCCCCTGTCCCTTGGCAGTGGGGAAGGGATCTTTCTGAAAGTTTTCCAGCACTTCAGGGATTTTTTGCAGCATCCACTGCCAGGAAGCATTCCTGTGTGAGCTTGAGGTGTCTTCAGTTAATTCTTGTTCTAGGCCAAGACCTGCCTTCTACACTTTGCTCAGTCCTCCCAGAAGCTCTTTTGTGGATGTGTTT
This sequence comes from Parus major, assembly GCF_001522545.3. NCBI lineage: Eukaryota > Metazoa > Chordata > Aves > Passeriformes > Paridae > Parus > Parus major. The sequence goes on from NC_031772.1 coordinate 435,830, forward strand.
CAAGGACAGTTCATGATAATGCAGTTACCTGCTACCTCTGGAACATAGTGGACAGTGACTGAAGGTCCCAGGAATTTTGTTAGAGTGCTGGTATTATACCTACTGGTTTATTGGAGCACTACTTTTATCTTGGGATAGGTTGCTGAGTTCTGGAAGGCAGCCAGTGGAGATGTACAAGCTGTGAAGGATATTTTCTGGAACTGCAGTACAGTTCAGCAGCCAAGGGCTGACTCCTGTTCATCCAGTAATGGCTGAGGAAGGCCAGGGGCAGAAGACAAGTTGGAAAAATTTACTTGAAGAAAGAAGTGAGAGATACTTGAATGTTGTTTTTGCGTGTGGCTTTGTTCTCCTTGTCCAAACAAGAGAAGGAAAGTGGCTGCTCTAACCTGACCTGTGTGCCTCTGCTTGAGAAAGGTGTTTTGTGGTGGTGACAAGGTGTGGAATAGTCCTGTGGTTTAAGGTTTGGGATACTTGGAGTTAAGACCCTTTCCTGACCTGGATATGCCTGTGACACATAACTACATCCCCTGGTCTGGCTGTGCTCTGTGTGCAAAGTGGAGAGAATAGAATTCCTCAGACTCAGAAGAATGAAGGGTAATTATTTTGAGGCACTGAGATAAGGGGAGTTAAGACAAATAGATCTGCTCCCACTGAATACAGTGGCAGAACTTTTAATGGGAGCAAGACCCAGGCCCCATCCGATATTTTCATCTGGATTGCATATGGGGGTAGGCATTAAAGACCCATCTAAGGATCTCCCCTCTGGAGTACATCCATAAAACACCCTCTGTAGTTGTGTTCAAAGCTTACAGTAATGCCAGTCTCCTCAGGACCATTCACTTAGATCATTCAGAAACTCTTTCTTGTCTAAGCCCTGATGCTCTCCCCCAGTGGAAGAATGTGGTTGAAACTCCCATGCAGGGAAGACTTGAGATTTGTTTTTTATTTGAACCCAAAACATGAACAAATTGGACACATGTGCTCGAAGACTAGAGCCCGCTCTTATTTAAGCCAATTCAAAACTCTCCTTGATCCCAGCAGGATCAAGGTCTTGAATATTGCTTTCACCTTTTTAGAATATCTGCCTCTAAATGAAACAGACGGTGACAAGCTCATTCTGGATTTATCCTCCTTTTCTGACTTGCAGCCAGAGATGTTTGCAGACCCTCCCTCTCAGAGCAGAGGAATTCACAGTTTAACTGCTGAATGGAAGTCCAAGGGCAGGTATCACTGTGCCTTCTCTTGTGGCACATTCTTTTGTATGTGAAAGTCAAGGCTGTGATTTAGTCTTTTTTTTTAGCATTTAAACATCTTTAATGCTCTTGTCAGACTGTTGCTCCAGCTAGCAGAGTGCTTCTGTTCACTATCTGTGATTTTCTTCCTCTTCATGCCAAAGTACTGACAGGTGAGTATTATATGTGTAGGAAGCTATTTGGCAGAAACATATGCCTTGAATATGTTTAAATTCCTTGTAAGTCACTTGATCAATGTGCAGTATTTGTGTCCCCTCTATCTTGGCTCTAAATTCATATTCATCAACAGAGGTTGCTTGGTACTTAATGGGACACTGGGGCACTGAGTGAAGGGAAGGGACAATACACAAACAGGGTGAAGAATGAGGACAAATGTAGATGAACTTCCTCCAACAGGCACAAGATGCTCATTCCTGAATAAAAAATGTGAAAAGGTCAAGTGCCCCCAGAGGTTTCTATTGTGACAGGCACTTAACCCCTTCACTCCTGGTTATCTGCTTCAGCTGCTGGGCCACTCAGTGCACAAGTGCCATTAGCATCAGTGAAATGTGGGGCTGGGAGCGTCAGGAGACCCTCCCTTCCAGGCAGCAGGCACTGGGTGAGCAGGAAATAATCCTTGTGGACACTGACCTTGTCAGTAGCTGTGTCTAGAGATAATTATTTCCTAACATGTAACCTTTTCATGGTCAATTGCTCCAGTATATTAGACAGAATTGTGATTTCCTTCTATCTTCAGACAAGGTCTTGTCCTTCCTGCTTTGAGGGCGTAACTTGGCAAGTGCACAGACAACTCAGCACTTGCTGAAAAGTGTTTCTATTTTGCTTAAAAGAAAAAGAGTTTTGCTGCTCTTCCTGGCTACTGAGCAGAAGGGATCTGGGGTATATGGCCACTCCCATGTTTTCTTGACAGAGAGACATTTCTCTTTAAGCATCCAATACTAACCAGGCAACTGTCAGTGTTCAGTAATCTTCTGCTCCACCAGATTTCTTGCTTGTTGACTGATTTTGGTTTACCTTTTCCTAGCCTGTGATGCTTCAGTGTGTGGCCCTTGACACATCACCAAGGCACCAATTGCAGAGGCAGGCTCAGCAGAGTATGTCAGCACAGCTCCAAACGTCACCTTTGATGCTGCCAGGACCAACATCAGCACGAGCAGCCAGGGGTGAAGGAACTTCTCCTGCACAGCCCTTGAGCCCGTGCTGCCCCTGCCTGGAGTGCACCCCACAGGGGCTTTGGGACTGAGGAGTGTGAGGGACGACACCGTTCTTCCTCCTTCTCCACCCAAATTCTCCTCCTCACCTTCTTGTTTGGCTGAGACTGGGCCTTACCAGGCAGAAGCTTTTTGGGACAGTCCCTTTTGGGAATGTACTCAGCTGACCCCTTGGAGACACGTTGTGTGGACTGCACCGATGCAAACAATAACACAAACCCAGCTCCTGCAGCTAACTGCAATTTGTAGGTGATATTTTACAACCTGCTCCTTGTTTTGTAGCAGTATTTAATAAAATAGCTTTAAAATAAAATTGCAAAACTAGGTCAGTTTGCCATTGGGCCTTGTAAGACTCTTTAGCTAAATCTCCAGACCTTACCTAGAAGTTAATTTGAGCCAGACTTAGGAAAAATATATATTAATATACGCAAAGTCTCACATGAGAAACTTGTAGGCAACGATTTGGGATTCAGAGCCATATTCATATTCCTAAGACTAAATTCAAAGCCATAGTTTAAAAGCAGCCTTGCACATGTGTATGTCCTGATCTTTAATTAGGCAAAACTCCCACTGACATCAATAGGAGTTTGACTTGAATAAGAACTGCAGGATCAGGTCCATAATTTGGTACCTGGGATTTGATTAAGCAGCTAAATTACTAGAACAGTTTCCCCATGTGTATAATTGCCTAATTAATTTTTAAAATAGCTAAGTTCAGCACTGAATACTGTGTACCTCTTGCCACATGAAATGTATGCTATTTAATCCAAGTTGATGGAGCTATTTGGAAGAGCCTGTAGAGTTTTAGGTAATGCTGTTTATTTTACACTCAGAAATAGCCACCGTTGTGTTACAATGTCATGTTCCAGAGTAGTGCTCTGCTACATCCTAATTCTTGAGTTCTGACTACTGTGATTGGTATTGCAGGTGAGAAAACACTCTGGAGGCTGGGGAAGAACTTATTCTCTAAGATGATTTTTAAATTCAATGCTTTGAAAAGTTTTTTTGTTTTATCAATGATTTTTTTCTGTTTGTTTGTTTTTGTTTTGTTCAATGCCTGTGGTAGACTATGTATCAGAATAAGTGTGTATTATTTGCTTTTTGTTGAAATTTCAGTCTAATACTGTGGGCTGGAGTTGATCTATTTGCTGCAGAAGGACTTGCTTTCACAAGTGAGAGACTTTGTTCTTTGTTTGAAACAGAGAACTTGTTCTGTAAGAAGAATAGGGAGATCATATATGAGTTTCCTAAGTGGAAAAATATTGTGGAAAGACTTGCAGTGCCAAAAAGTAAAATCTGTTCTCCCTAAATGTATATATGCATGTGTGTGTCTGTCTGTGTGGGTCTTGTGTACAGACATAAATAATTAGACTTGTAGCTGGCATAATGCACAGTGCCTCCTCATGCTGTTGACTATTCCTTAATAATGCATGTTTTCCCATTCTCTCCAGCTGAATTCTCAAGGCATTACCATGGGAATTTTCCCTTTTTGGGGATTGCAGTGGAGCTCCAGGACGAGCTGTTTTTGTGATGTGCATCTCGCAGTAGCCCTTATTCAGGAACTCCATCCAAGCATCTCCTGCAGAGAATGAAAGCATCAGCTGTCCTTGGAGAGGAGCTCCACGCTGCAGCCGTGGTGAGCCTTGTGCTGAGCCTGGCAGGGTGATGGGAGCTCGGATTCTGCCACGCTCAAGGCACGGCTAGGAGCTGGAATTGCTGGAATAGCTTAGCACCAGGTGAAGTGGGGTACAGTCAGATGTCCTGCTCAGAGAGTACAGCACAGAGAGCCTTTGGAAACCATTCTGCTCCTTTAAAGATCTAAGAATGCTCAATAGGTAAACAAGTCATGGCTCTGAAACTGCAGCCACAGCCTGAACTGGCTGAGGTCTGCAGTACTGCTGTCTTTTCAAATGACAGCTTTTTGTCTGTTCCACTAATGCCCACAAAATGAGCACCCCTGTACCCTGGAAAATCAGCGATTGGGTCCACCCAAAATGATGAGATGGTCTTAAAAATGGGAAGATTATATTTTATGTTTAAATTGGAGTCCTTTTGAAGGTTGTCCTGCTGTCTTGGTTTGTTGACTTCTTTTTCTGTATTTGCCTCGTATTTTGAAGACTTTCTATGGGGATTATAGAAAGGAATCGAAGGGAAGGAAACTTTCTGCTTTTGTTTAAAAAGGAAAATAGGTAACTCTGTCTTGCAGCTGCTTGATTTCTGCAGCTGAAATTTTCTGAACCATCATGATTTAGCATCGTTAGTGATGACTAGAAGTGATGTCTATGGGTTTTAAATAAAATTTGGAGATATCTTGTGTGTGTGTGATGTCATTCCCCCGGCTCCTACTGAATCTCATTAAAAGTGAGGAGACTCCTCCGTTACGGAAATAAAAGTGGTGAGAAGCGAGTTCAGAGTGTGTGTGTGGTGACTGAGGCTGTCATTTGTCTCCTCTGTGGCACTCTGCCCTCCTCTAGCGGTGGCTGGCCACAGAAAGCGTCCCCAGCTCTGCCTGGGGACCGTGCTGGGCTCCGGGCACCTGCACTGCCAGCTCTGCTCTCAACATCGCTGCTCTCTGAGTTCCCAGTTCTCTCAGATTCAGCCCTGGTTTCTACTCCTGCCCTGATTTTTCCTTCGGGCAGTGCCAGAAGTTTCTTGCCCGTGTGTCCCCCGGCGGAGCCAGAGGGATGTGATGGTGATGGCTCCTGTTCCCCTCTTGTTTTCAGTCTAGGTTCCTAAAGTATGAAACCAGCAAGGAACAAACACCAAAAGGTGGAGGTTTTCTCTCTCTTTCTTCTCCCTCTCTTTTTAAAATGCAAACATAAGGAAAAGAGCCAAGTTTCAATTTCTCCTCAGATTTATAGCCATTTTCCTGTAACTGTGGATGCTTGAAAAATAAAGACTAATGCCACAAAGGGAAAATCTGTTTGTCTCGTTCTCCTTATTGTCTTGGTTCACTTGACCCTGTTGGGGATGTGCCCTCTCATTGTGTGCTGCCTTGGGCTTGGGAGGACAAACAAAGGGGGATGAGCTCTGTGTGAGCTCTAGGTTGAATTATCTGTCCAGTCCCTGAGCAGCCTCAGGGTGCAGCTGCAGTGTGCCAGGGCTGCCTTTGGCACCGCTCAGTGTGGCTGGAGCAGGCAGTGCTGGGGGTGATTCCCACTGGGCACGGCATTCCTGGCCTTGAGGGGAGAGAAAAGCTGAACCAAAACTTTTAGGAGCTACTGAGTCACATCCCACTACACCAAGAGGGCAAGAGATGTTTTCTCCAGTGGTCCCTTCCATGGGACAGAAAGCAAAAAGGTTTAGTCCAGTGATCTTCACTACAGTCTCTGGTTTGCTGTGTTACTACTTGCAAGGAGGTGCAGATGGAGTTAAGCAAAATCCTGCAGAGCAGAAATGGCAGGATTAAATCTGGGGTGGGATGGGGCTCTCCCTCCCAGCACACTGAATTCTCACTTTCAACAGAAAAGCTCCAAAAGGGTCGAGTGTCCTTCTCTCTTAGACCCCTAAAGCCCTTGCAGTTGCTGCCCTGGACTGGTTTGTTTGTCAAAGGGTTCCTGTCTAGCTGGCAGTCCTTTCTCTTTGCTAAATCTCAGTGCTTAGTGGCTTTAAGCTGAAAGGGTGTACTTAGATTAGATATTGGGCAGGAATTGTCCCCTGTGAGGGTGGCACAATTCCCCTGGGTCCCTGGCAGTGCCCAAGGCCAGGCTGGACACTGGGGCTGGAGCTCCTGGGGCAGGGGGAGCTGGCCCTGCCATGGCTGGGGTGGCACTGGAGGGACATTTGAAGGTCCTTTCCAACCCAAACCACCCCGTGATTCTCTAGGCAGTGATGGCATTGTTTCAACAGCATAAATGTCTCCTGAGGCTCAAGCAGCTGTGTGGTTTTTTTCTTTTGGCTAAGTCTAGATGAAATACTTGATTTATTATGTTTCAAAAAGTAATGTTAGCTGCTGATTTTGCTACTCTGTTTTCTTTTACTTCTGATGATTTTTACATTGCAGAAATGCTGAAATAACAGGAGTGCAACAGATTGTAGATGTATTTATGATATATGCAGTTTAGTATGATGCATGAAAATAGGGTCCTCCCTCTGCTTTTGTTCCTTCAGCATTGCAGCCCAGGAAAAGATGTAATACAAGAATAGATGTGAGGTAAAGACCATTAAAAACCCATGGTGTGTTTAGAACCTGACCTGAAAATGATCAGTCATGATCTGGTGAGTGTGGTGGAAGTACTTGGATAAAGTCCTGTGCCTCCACCTGAAATCATCCCAGGCAGTTCAGCACATCCAGGTGAGTGTTTGGCTTACAATTTTTGTAATGCACTGATTTTTTTAATTTTTTTTTAATTCCCTAGAAGTTTCGGCTTTTTGAGGAGTTTTGTGTGCTTTAGTATTCCTCTGAAAGTTAAAACAAAGAACAAACATCAACAAAAAAATCAAAATAGAGTGAAAGTTTGGAGCCAGAGTACAGAGAGAGGTAATTTTCAGGAAATTGATGGTGATTTTTGGATGTGTGAGATTTGGTCATACTGTCAAATGTTTTAAAACTTCAGTTGTCCTAAACTTGCATGTTAATGGTGGTTTTGTTAGATTTTGGACAGAGCTGAGAGCTGATACCCCTGACTCCCTGCAGGCAGCATCTGTAGGCAAAACCTCTGGGTTGTCTGGTTCCTAAACTACTCCATCATCCAGATCAGCCTCTTTGAGAAGAGAAAAGGGAAGATTAATTCCCCTAGAAAAAGCTTTCTCTGCTTTGCATCCATATCAATTTCAGTGACTTAAGATCTCTTTCCTTTTTCTTTTTTTTCTTTTTTATCTTTTTTGGAGAATGGAGGCAGTGTTTAAACTGAAGACTTGAGGAGCTTGGCAGTGCTGCAAACTTTCCTAAGCCCCAGGCAAAAACTGAACATCAGTATATTGCAGACTGTTTGTATGGAATATTTGAAGAACTTCATTTTTATCTTAGAGCAGTTTAAGACTCTGGAGAGATATACAAACCTCTTCCTTCTCCCTGTGAAATAAACAGGAGCAAATATGTATTGTTGCTGCATTCTAGTGCTTTTTGTCATCCTTTACCCCACTGTTAAATATTTTTCAGTTTGATTAACCTCGTAGCACAGGGAAAGCTGTGTTTAATTCTGTTAGGATCACCTCTCCCAAACAGGCAACAGGATGTTCCTGAAATGAGTGAATTTGTTTGAATAAGGGTGCTTTTCCAAATAATCTGCTTTGTCTTCATTAAAAAACTGTAGTGATGGATCTGCATTGCTGTCACCTGTGGTGAGTGACTTCTAGCCCAGTCAGACTGTGTTTAACTTCTGTTTCTGTCAGGCCTTTGCTAGACTGGGAAACTGTTATCACAGTTTGGTTCCCACAGAGGTGTGCGTGAAGCCAGGCTTTGATAAGCTAATTAAACAGAGTTCTCTCACTGAAATGCATCTCCACATCCTTTAATCAGCTCTGTGACTCTGCTCTTGGCCGCTCCGAATTTAAAGAGGTATTTTCTGTCCCTGCCCCTCTGCCTGTTCCCTTTCCCTTGCTGTGCTCTGTGGTTTGCCTTTAAATATCTTTGTGGGTGGAACTATCTGCATGTTTTGTACATTACTGAGGATCTGGGATGGCCTCTGGGTACTGCCTTAATAAATGTTAAATACCAAAGGCGAGAGGAGCTGTTGCTTTAGCAGTTTATGGGTGTACCAGTGAAGAAATGGAGAGCAGATCCTTGGTTTCTTCCCTGGCTTGACCAGCTGGAGTCTTGGGAGATGCTTTGCAGAGTGTGGCAAAATCATCATAACTTTGTATTGATGGTTAGGATCTGTGTCCCTTCGATGTTACAGGCTTTTTCCCCCTGAAAAATGCTGCTGCCTTCTTGAAAGCTGAGAGAGATCCCCAAAGCTTACGAGGCAGAAAAGCTCAGGGAGCTCTCAAAGGATATTGCTGCTTTTCCCTCTAACCTCTTACAGTCTCTACCTTTCCTCTGTTCTTTTTTCTTTGCCACTAAGGCGCCGTGTGCAGTCTTTTGTGAACCTTTGTGGGCCACATTTCTCCTAGGTGCCTTTTTTCCTCCTCAGTAGCTGCAGAAGAGGCAGTGGATCTGAGGGGGAGATGCGTTTTATGATTTATGGCAGTTTATAAAGTGCATTTTGCAGCAGGATTGACAGCTGGAGACTGAAGTCCACCCGGTTTTGGGGATGCAGAGGAGGGTAAGGGGTGTGTCTGCTCCTGGTGACTGTCCATGTGTCATGTACCGAGTGGGGACACCTCTGTCTGCTCAATCCTTGCTTCCCTGTTAAACTGTCAGCATCAGGAAGCTGGGGCTGGTGCCAGGAAAGCCCGGGACCTTCTGTGCTGGCAGCCAAAGCCATTTGACACCTCTGGCACCTCTCCCGAAGCCATAGCGGGGCTCCTGCATGTCACCGGGCTCCCTTATCAGCTGTTGCTCTAAAGCTGGCCTTATTTTGACAAGCCTTCCCCTTCCTCCATGGGATGCTCCTGATGGCAAGGGTGTCAGCACAGCTCGCAGTGTGAGGAGCAGGGGTTTGCTCCGTGCTGCCTTCACTCGGGGGCTCTGTCAGAGACTTCAAACAGGGCTCTTTCCCACGGTTTGTTTCTGCCCCTGCCCCTTTCTTGCCTGTAGCCTCAGGGCTGCAGCTCTCCAGCCATCTATTTATATGGCCCTCATTTGTCTTGGTCTCCTTGGCACTTATATGGCTCCCATTGGCCCAGGGCCTGAATGCCTCCCAATCTTTAATATATTTATCTTCACACATGCAGCCCCACACGCATACCTGTGAGGTCAGGAAGTACCAGTGCTCCCACTGTACAGATGGAGGACATTAAATGGTAATTGGCTAAACTGGGAGCAGGTGGTGGTGGGGATGGAGGAAGGCTGCTCTCACATGCTACAGAAAATGGCACCACAAGAAATTGTACATTTTGTGTACCACAGTGCAGCCCTGGGAAGATGGGTCTCCCCACTCGTACATGGGTCTTGCAGCCAGTGGAATATGAGGTCCTAGTCATGCCCTATCCCTTTTTGGCCTCTTCATTCTTCAATCTTGTTTTAAAATATTTTTTGTCCAAGTGATGCAAGTTCAGATGCAAAGCTTCTGTCAAATTGCCCAGCCAGGATGGGGGAGGGAGGGTCGGAGTCTTCTTCGTCTGACAGTGAAAGCAAAGGATCTTTTAGTGGCAGGGTTCTTCCCTCTCACTCACTGGGTTTACTGGTCTTGTTGGTCCCCTCTTTTCAGTGGCTTCAAGGTGGGGATGGCCCCAGCAGTCCAAAGCGCTGCTGTGGCTCAGGATTTGCTTTGTTTAGCTGCAGCCCTCGGAGCAGACTGTCTGCTGGGGTAGGAATTCCTGGCAGCTCTCACACGGCCACGCTGTTCCTTGGCAGCGGCTTCCCCGCAGCCTTTCCCAAAGATGGCAATGCTGCCAAGCAGTGTCCGAGTGCTTTGCAGACGTGACCCATCAGCAGTGTCTCCAGCACAGAGAGATGCTCGTGGCATCCAGGGAGCTCAGAACCCGCTGGGCTCAGAGGCAGCCCCGCTCTGCTCTGCGGTGCCTTCTCCTGTGCCTGGGGCTGAGCTGGAGCCCCACGGCCAGAGCCAGAGTGGGAATGGCGAGGGGACAAGTCAGGTGCCTGTTTGCTGGGCCTGTGCCTGCCTGATAGAGCACGGTGCCTAATTAGTGCGGCAGCTGTTCCCCGTTAGCGAGGCTTTCCTTAGGCGCCTGCACTAATGTTCTTGATAGCAGCTAAGGAGAGAAAGGAGGAGGAAATTGCATCTATATTTAATTAATACTGCATCCATATTTTATTACAGAGAGCCCTTAGGTGCAGGAAGATTCTCAGTGAGAACAATTGCTTTGGAGTACTTGGAGCTATTGTATGGTGCTGAGGAGCTGAACTTTGGTTTCAAAAACAACCCTGAATTCCTTGCAGAGTAGCCTGGGAAAGCACAGAAACCCTCTTCCACTCCCCTCTCAGCCTCGGGCTGAAAAGCAAGTGGCAGATTTGCTGATAATTCATATTTGATTAGCTTTAATATCTTCTAATATTGCAAGCAAGAAAGGTTTAGTGACTGCAGACAAACACCACACTGATTATTTTTTCCTTTTGATAAGCTACCAGGACTGGAGAGATTTCCATTCTCTGGGCTTCCTCGTGTGTTCCAGCTGCATGCTGTGCTCCTTCTCTTGTGGCACTGAGGAGCCGCACGGTGCTGTTGAAATGGCCCCCAGTTGCCAGGGCTGGCTGTGGCTGAGGTGGCCCGAGGGGCCGGCAGGGCTGGGCTGGGCCGGGCCGGGCTGGGCTGGACTGGACTAGACTGGGCTGGGC
>NC_031772.1:447464-480326 GCF_001522545.3 Parus major
TCACAGTGGGTCACAGTGGGTCACTGTGGGTCACAGTGGGTCACTGTGGCCCTGCAGGTTGTGCAGCACAGCCAGCTCTGTCCCTGTGGCCGGAGTGTGGCCCAGCAGAGCTGTGGGTCAGTGTGGGTCAGTGTGGGTCAGTGTGGGTCAGTGTGGGTCACAGTGGGTCAGTGTGGGTCAGTGTGGGCCAGTGTGGGTCACAGTGGGTCAGTGTGGGTCAGTGTGGGTCAGTGTGGGTCAGTGTGGGTCAGTGTGGGTCACAGTGGGTCAGTGTGGGTCACAGTGGGTCAGTGTGGGTCAGTGTGGGTCAGTGTGGGTCAGTGTGGCCGGAGCATGGCCCTGCAGGTTGTGCAGCACAGCCAGCTCTGTCCCTGTGGCCGGAGCCCCCAGCCCTGCACTGGAGGGTCACTGCTGATGTGCAGCTGCTGCAGTGGGGCACAGCCTGACCTCCTGCCAGCCCTCCGGCCTCATTAGGGGCAGGCTCGGGCCAACAAGGAGATGTTTTATAGTCCAGTCAGAGAAGCAAAAATTCAGCCTGTGTGTTGGAATAGCCTGAGCCTCTTAAAATATTTTGTACACGCCCTTCATGCCCCATTAGTACCATTGTTTTGTTCAGTCAGCACGTGGTGTAGCGCTTCTTGTACTCTGCAAAACACATCATTTTCCAAAATGTTGTTGTACTCTGCGGTTTCCGTTATAATAAAAATATGCAAACAGTTGCTATCCAAAGAAAACTAAGTACAATTAAAATTTTAAACCTCCTTCTTCTCCTTTCACCGATTCCGCAGTTTTTCCTTGGTAGTATCCAAATTTCGGGGAGAAAGGAAAGCTGAAGACAGAAGTGTTTACAGAAAGGAGGATTTCTGCCTTTCCACAACTACAAAAGAAACATTTGTTGCCTCAGATAACTCCTAAACAAACTGCTGCCAAAACAATTAGTGTTATTTTTCTATTATCCTCCTATTTGAGAGTAAATAGCCATTTCATGAATATGTTAATTATCTGGTAGGTGCAGAAGATAAGTGGACGTTGTATCTTCACAAATGACGATAATGCTTCCTATTGTATACAAAAATTTCCAACCATGATTTTTCCCAAGTATTTGGGGTCAGGCTGAACTGCTCACAACTGGACCCTTTGCTTTGATAACTTAAAGATTTAGCAAAGATTGAACAGTTGAGTAAATGAAGATTTTTTTTTTTTCCCCATTTTTTTAAAGGAAAAGCAGACAGATGAGCAGTAAGAACCAAGTCCCTACACCAACTGAGCTTTTAAATCGTGTTACATATCTGTATTAAGTTTTAATGGCTAACAGAGGTTCTGGGAAAAAATGAGTTGTGTAAGTAGTGCAGGGTCATATGTCTGTGTACTATTAAATACATGGTATTTTTAGAGGTAAAGTAATGCAGCGTTATTCTATTTAAATTGGGCTGTCTGCAGGACAGAAATTAATTGTGAATTTGTCAGTAAAATCTGCAGGTTACCAGATAGATATGTTTATTTATGTTTTAAATCATCCAAATATTTATTTTCGTGGGACTATGCTTATTTAGGCTCTGGAGAAGCAGCAAAGTGCTGATTTTCCTTTTGGAGATGTGTACATTTAGGAACAAAAATTCAATATTCTGCAAAGTTGAATGCACCATTGTGCCAGATAATTAAAATGTAAATTTAAGTATCTATGCCTGCTTTGTGATTTTTTTAATACTTTTAAGTTAGTTGTCTTTTAAAACATGTGGTCAGCTGTTGTATTCACATATGGTCAAATGATCAAAGTCTGAACTCCTCTCTAATTGTCCCCTGCTGCTTGTCTGCTCTGTCCATGATCAAGGCCTCAGCAGGTGATAAGAAAGGCATGAGAACAGGCTGGAAGGAGAATGAACTACTGAGGGGCCCAAGCTGAAAGAAATAAAGACTTCCAGTACATCACCCTGACAGTAAAGAACCAAGAAAAAATGAAGTCTGGTTAGTTCTTATTTTTTCTTTCTTTCTCGCCCTTTTTTCCCCCTTGCTCACAAATCTGCATGTATTTTTTTAAGGGCAGAATGCAAATAGGGTCATCTCTGTGCAGTCTCAGCTCATATAAAAGACAGAAGCAAACAGCCTTCTGCAGACATGTTTATTTACTTGTGAGGAGGAGGAAGCTGCTAAGTCACACAGTTTATAGTATTTCACATGTTTGTGGAAATCATTGCAATTCTTTTCACTCGTGCTTGTCATTGTTTGCCTGGAGTTCACTTTGCCAGATGGTGCTTTATTGTCACTGGTGTCCACACCTCGCTCTTGCATCACTTCAAGACCAAATGGTGTGAAGAGCTTTAATACTTAGAGGATTTAGTAAAAGTAAATCCACACTTTGTGGAAGGTTCATTCTCAGCTATTCAAGCAGGTCTAGCACTGATTCAGAGAGGGAGTAGCTGACCCCAGCAATGAAGAAAGGGTGAAATAAATGGATTGTCTTTGCCACTCCTGTTTGTCCCCTGCTCTCTTGCAGTCAAAACTCCGATGGAAAATTAAGGATCAATATTTGATTCGGAATAAAGAGTTAACAGTTAAATAAAGGAAGGTGCATTGTCAGATTCTCCCCTCCTCCCCCCAGGCAGTGTAGAAAACAGTTGGCTGCATTTCTAAAGCTAAATTTCTTAGGCTTGCAGTAATGTATTTGTGTGCATCATGTTTTTGGAACCACGTGAGGATTAATTTTTTACATGAATTTGCATGCAAATAGAGTACTCCCTTTTGGCTTCTGCAGAGTCGTTTCTTAATGTTTGCAAACACTGTCGCTCAGATGCAGCAAGTGCCATTGCCCCATTTTACAGATGAGGAGGCAGTGGCTGGCTGAGAAAGAAGAGAGTACTGTTCAGACTGTCATTCAAACCTGGGGGGTTTGGGCAATCTGTATTTTGTTGTTTAGAACAGGAGCGGGTGCCTGTTTCTCTGTTGTTGCAGGTAACTGAAGTCTGTTTGTCTGAATGACCCCAGCAGTAAGACTGGACAGAGAGAGTGTGTCTCTGCATGGACATGGAGTATTTCAGCAGGAGGCAGATGTGGGAGGATTCAGGGGACATTATAGAAAAATCCTTGTGGTGGTCAGGCTGTTATTGTATGGCTGCTGTAAAACAGGCAAACAGGCTAGTGGGTGTAAGCACAAGGAAAGAGCACACATCACAACACAGCCCCTGCCAGGAGGCAGAGCTGTGCTCAGTGGCCCAGGTTTGTTCTGGGGTCGGCTCCAGAGGGTTCTCCTTGTGGACCATGTGGGTTTCAGGAAGGACATTGCTTGGGCTGGGTTTGTGATGGAAGGGGAGATCTCTTAACACTAATGCACAGGGAGGGTGGTGAAGAAAGAGGATTATGATCATGTCTCTGCACGGGGCAAAGGCTGAGAGAGACTTGAAACAAAGGGTTTGGAACATTTTGACCGTGAAGATTTGTGGAAGGGAGGGCCCCAGTCCTGCTGGGGGCTCTGCCTCAGCAGTGACCCACAGAAGGGAAGTGTCCCTTGGAGATCTCAGTGCTTTCCTTCCCTCCCTCCTGTGCTCCTTCTGGAGTGTGAGCTGGTTCCACTTGCTCATGCTCAAGTGCCCTCCTGTGCTGGGCTTGGTGGGAGCGCCTGCCTGGGGAGGCCAAGTGCCAGAACCTTCTCTGGGGTGAGGATGGCAGAGCTGCTCGCTGAGTGCAGCCAGGGTGTGTGAGCTGCACACAGCCAGAGCTGTGACAACAGCCCCAGCACTGGGAATTCACCCCTGCCTGCTTCGGGTGTCTCACACGACCCAGGCACTGCTGGATCCTTCCACCTGTGGGGCCATGCACAGCCCTGCTGGCACCATTTGTGTGCCCTAATGACCTTCCTGTAAATATTTATTGTCCAGAACATCTAGAAGTAGGAAATATCTACTGTGATGTCAGACACACAGTGGGAACAGAGGCAGACAAATTTAACCAGCTTCCACATTTTATCCTCTGCCATTTGGTCCTCTGTTTCCTTCAGAATAATGCTGGTGGTGCCCAAAGAGCTGTTGAGAGTCACCTCTGCACCTGGAACGTTCTAAGCTGTTGTGACCATCAATACTCTTCAGATGTTTGTTTTTCATACAGAATTCCCAGCCTTGTCTGTAGATGTTAATGGGAAGGCAGAAGTGAATTCTGTTTCTTGAATGGTTGTTTTTGCTGAACATGTGGGTTTTTATGTATACAACAATAGCATTCAGCAATACATTGAATTCCAAAATTGGGAATGCTGAGAAGCAATGAATGGAAATGCTTTTTATGTAATGCTGCATTAACCTTGCAGCCTTAAACGGTTCAGGGAGAAGTTACTGGTGACAGTAACTGTGAATAAACTCACATATTCTCGTTTTCATATTGGTTCAGGTTCCTTTGATGGCAGAAACTGATCTTTCTGTGAGCCCATTGAAAGTTCTTGAGCAGAGAGCTCTCCCTAGCTGCTGCTGATACAGGTGGTATCGTGCTCTTTTCTTGGAAAATGCATTGGGATGCTATTTTCTAGAATAAACAAACTGAAGTGGTCAAGAAATAAAATAGATTCCTCCCACTTCTCTCCTTCCCCCATGTGCTCATAATAAGTGGCTGAAATAAAAAAAAAAAAGGTAAGTGGTTGATTCTCACTCCTGCAAATGGTCAAGAAAATTACAGAGTCAGCAAAATCAGTTTTCAGGTTTAATAGTCCACAAGCCCAAGGAATTCTGCACAGCACTTCCTGGGGCCTGGGTAGGTGTTTAAGCTCTGAAGTTCTGTACAGAGGAGGCATGTTGAAAACAAGAAGTTTCTGGTGGGGTCACATGCTTCAGGAGGTTTGGGATCAACAGGAGGTGCGTGGTTTGTTTGCTCTCATAGTGGTTTTGGGCAATAGCTCTGACCAGTGGCTTGGTGGGAGGGGGTGAGGTGCTCCTGAGGCTGCTTTTATATTGCTTTGTGAGGAACTGAAGGGGGCAGGTCCCAGTCTCCTTCCTTGGCATCCTTATGTAGGAAGAAGAATTTGGTTTATTTCTTGGCCAGCCTGTTGTGAGAGCTCTCTGCAGTAGCAGGTTTTTGAGGAAGCTCCCTTGGGCTAAGCAGGACAGGCCCTGTGTGCCGTGGGATTGATTTCCTGCAGGATGTGACCCTGAAAGAGGCTCCTCCTGGCTGAACTGGGCTGGCACGTGAGCCCACCCTGGCCCTGCAGGGTGCACAGCTGAACACAGAGAAGGGGTGCTCCCTGCTTTGGGTAGGATTGTGAGGCAGAGACTGCTAAATCTGAGGATTTTGGCTGGTGGAGGGAGAAAAGACCTTTCTCTGCACTGTGGGTCAGGTGATGGGGTAATGGGGAGAACAGCCCTGATGTGCAGAAATGCTGCCTGTCAGAATGACTGCTCTGCAGATCTATTTAAAAATAATTTCCTGTGTGCCACCCTGAAATTCATCTGGCAATTAGATGATAAGGTTAATATGTTACATTCATGGAGGCCAGAAAATTTGGAGGCAGTGTTGCCATAGCAACTGTATCCCTGCCCTCCTGGGCATAGGCATCCCTGTGGGGTCAGCCAGGGCGGTGCTGGGGGTGGGAAATGCTGCCAGCGTGGTGCAAAGGGGTGGGAAAAGTCATAAAAATGTAGAAATAAACCCAGCTCTTTCATCTCCTTGTGTGCTGCCGGAGGAAGAGCAGTAAAAGGTGAAGCTCCTCTCCATTGTGTGTGTGAGAGGGAGCAGTGCAGGCTCGCCTGGGCTGTGCCAGGGAGCTGTGCCTTCAGGAGGGCAGGGCTCACTGCTGGCTCCAGCTGCTCTCGCTGTTCCCTGGGAAAAGGTGGCTCAGCACAAACCAGGATCCTCCTTCAGCTCCTACAGCCAAAACCCCAGTGCATAAAGAAGACACCTGCTCCTAAGAACATACACTCCAGCAGTCAAATATACTCAAATAATGCCATATCTTGAAGGGAACCCAGAAGGGTTCTCTTGCTCCTCCACAAATTTTGAAGCTATTGAGTTTAAGTGAGAGCTAGAGAAAGAACTACAGGGCGCTTGCTTTTGTGCACGATGTGTCTGTGAGCACTTTCACCAGTGCCACGTGGCTGTGCATCCCTTCAGGAGGTGGCAGCTGAAGCTCTGCTCTGTCCCCTGTGCCTGTGACCAGCAGCAGTGGAGTGCTGTCACCACTGGGAACCACGAGTCCTCCTTCCTCACGTCTGCAGTGTCACTGCCTGGGACTCCAGCATGTCCAGGTTTTATTAGTGCAGGTGATTTCAGGCTATTAGAAACCCCTGCAGTGAATGATGTATCTTCTCTTAACTACAAAATATAACATGAATTTGGTGGGGAAATCAGAAATTTTGAGTTGGCTTTCCCTGCTTTAATGAACTAAGTGTTCAAACCTCAGTAGTCATGCAGAGATTGTGATTCTTGTCTCAGTCTCCAAGCCTCACTTCTGAATAATCTCTGAGTCTATTGTTTTGCCTTAGAGAAATGATTTGGTTTTCTGTTGCTATCTTTTCAGAATAGATCTGTGCTTAGATATTACCACAAAAAAACCCAGGTAATCTTTTAAACTGCAAAACAAGTCAGCTGGTTGCTGGCAGATACCTCTCATCTGGGAAAGCCTCTTGGCTCATGTGCTGGTTATCCCTGCTGAGATAAAGCGAGCAACTGGAGCAAATGAAGCACTTATGAAGTGTGTTAGAGCTTCTCCCTGTAGTATGCAAACGAACTGCAAATAATCTGTGTTCCTGCAGGAAGTCCTTTATGAAAAGCAATGGGATGGAAAAGGAGGTGGAGGGCCTTGGGATGGCCCAGATTATTTCTGTGGAGGGCACTGTGTGTTTGCTGTGTGCTTGGGGTATGATAACAGGAGTCTGCTTTCCCTGGAATGTTGTGGCTCTTGGAGGCAGGAGATGAAAGACATAGAATGATAAAGTGCCCTATTGTGTTACCAGACTAATGTCAAAACATGCACAGAGATCATGCAATTGTGTTATTGTACAGCCATCCTAATATCCCTTTGGTTTATTTGAATAAACACATGTATTTGCCAGTGGTTTCATGAGAATCTGACATAAGACACCTCACACAGGTACATGATGACCATGCCCTGAAAGGCAATGTTTATGGAGAAAGTGCTCTCTACACTCTTGTTCAATGCTGAACCATGTTTCTTCAATTTATGTACCTTTATTTTTAAGGGTGCATAATTAACTTGGTGCAGCATTGGGAACTTAAGATAAAACTTAAGCAGATTTATCTAAGTACACACAATACCTTGTTGTTGGATGCAGCAGTAGTTGCCATAGCAACTGCAGGATCCCAAACTATTATGATACCTCGAAGAAACAGGTTGTCTTTTAAAAGAACTGCAAGCAATTTAACTTTATTCTACAACAGCTATAGCTTTAGGGGATAAATGATATCTCCAAATGTATGCTTCTCTCCATGTGGGATCTTCATGGTTTATTTCAATGATGGTATTTTTTCACTTTGCTGTAATTTTTTTCATCATAATGTATTTTTTCTGAGCTGAAGGAATAGAATATGTTTTAAACTGCTCATCATTATTAGTTCTTATTGGACCATGATAGTGTCTAATGACTCTTAAGAACTGAGATCTTCCTGCCACCACTTAAAAAGAGAAAAAAACCAGGGAGAAGGTCAGTGGCATTATTTTCCTTCCAGTCATTTTGTCATCAGATAATAGATCTCAAGTGGAGATGAATTTACCTTCCTACCAGCCATGACAAAGGTATTGTCCCTGCTTCACAGGTGGGTTTTTGGGTGCCAGCCTTCAGTGCTCAAAATTCACGAGTTATACCTCAGAAAGTTCATGAGGATGGGTTTTTTTTCTTTTTTTAAAAAACATGTTGTCATGTTTATGAGCTTTAGGTGCATCTGTGTTTCCTGTTTCAAGGTTTTATTTGCAACTGAGAACTGGAAACTTGTTTTTATGGTACATTTCTTTTTTTGTGCAGAGCCTAGATCTGGGTGAGTGACGTGCCTGCAGGTTCTGAGGCCTCCTGGAAGCAGCAGCTGCTGCAAGACTTGGGATGAAACTGCAGGAGTGTGCAGAGCTGCTGGTACGAGGGGCCCTCCTCATCCAGCATCCTTTTGTGTCCTGTGGCTGAATTATCTTTTCTTCCCTGCTGACATCTGGGCTGGGTGGGAGGCTGCTTCCTGATAGGTTTTAATACGGTGTTTGGAAACATGCTTTCCTCTGAGTTTTACATGTAATTTGCCTATATTATTACTATAATATGGTTTTTATGCCTCTCGAGGTTGCAGAAGTCTTCAGGATAATGTGCATGGTGGGAAATGGGCTGTTTGCAAATTAGTAACAAACTATAATAATTACTTTGCTTTCCCCTTGAAATGCTAATCTGAAGCTTTGATGGCCACGAAATTCCCATGTAAAGCCACACAGATCTTCAGCTGCATTTGTTGGGTCTATTTGGATCCCTGCTTGGTGTCTAAAAGAGGAAATTATGTCTGCAAACATCTCTGGCCACTTCCTCCCACACATTGCTCGGTGTGGGCTCCTGTCTGCTTGGATATCTATATACAGCACAATTGTAGGTGTGAGTTCTTGTGGTTTGACCTGTTTCCATAAGTTAAAGTTTCTAAGGAAAGCCACAATGGTAATTTAATAGGAAATGCTGAGCTAGTGGTGCATTTTCTAGAAATATCTGCAAAGAAAATATTGAGCATTTAAAAATTCCTGGGAATAAATACACATTTTTGAGGACTCGAAGCCATGAGAGAAAAACCAGTTTGTAAACTAGTGCTAATCTTGATCAGAGTTGTAGAAATTCATGTTTAGTAATAAAGAGAAATTTCTGTTTATGTAAGATAAAGTTTGCAGTCGTATAAAAAACTCTCGATGTACAAATCTTGAAGTGATCCCATCCTGTCCACTCTAAGTCCAAGCCTCTGTTTGACTCTTCTTGTGTCATCTCAAAGACCTCAGGTTCAAATCTCCGAAGATTTCTCCCTGCTCTGGTGTGGAAGCACAGTAGCAATGCAGACAGGCCGAGTCTAAGGCATGCTTCTCAGCATGTGGTGAAGGAAATGTTGGTGAAATGCAATGTGTTGGCTTCTCCTGGAGCACATAAGGCTCGTGAGTCTCCTCTCCTGTCCCTAACTTTTACAGCCAGTGGCTGGATTACCTTTGCTTTCTCCTAATCCCTTTGAAAAGTGTGATTAGATTGTCTTTTACAGCCACTGCTGCTGTTTCTGTGGTAGAAAGCCATTTCAATATCCCTGTTCTGTCTTCTGGCTGGAACTCGTGGCAAAGGCGTAACTGGGAGGAAGGAGGTGCCAGCAAGGGAGCAAAAGGAGAAAGCTCCTGGGGAAAGCTGTGCCATCCTGCAGCCTCGTTCCTCGCTTTGGCTGAGGCTCAGCAGCAAGCAGGAGTGCCGTGGGAGAGGGCAGTTGCCCACACAAACATCACCGTGCCAGGACTTCTCAGCCCTTGCTCTGTATTTATTTTAAGCTAGCAGGAGGAGCAGATGTGAGGATGGAGCTGTACAAAGGAGCCCCAGGGGTGGGGATGCTCCGGGATCGGTTACAGCCTCCTCAGCCTAGGAGGAAAGCAAACAGGGGAATAAAGGTCACACAAGAAAGTGAAGATATCATCTTAAAGAGAGCCTCTGCTCTCAGGATTGTCTCGTGCAGTGCTGCTGAGCATCTCGAAAAGCAAACCAGTAGCATTAGGGTGGAGGAATTCCCACTGCATCACCCTCCCCAGGCCCCCTCACCTCTGCCTCCAGATCAAAAGGGCAGCAGCAGCGCAGCCTTGGGTCTGCATGAGCACAGAGCCTGTGCAGGGAGCTGCCACATGGGAAAGCTGCTCTGAAGATGCTTGAAAAATAAACAAGGGCCCATCAGCGCAGAGTGAGGTGGTTACCTGGGTCTGGGAGAGCAGGAGGAAAGGAGAAACTGTGTGTGCTTGGGCTAGCTGAGAGCCTGCCTTCCCTTCCTCTTGAGTGGCCAAGCCTTGGTTTCTGTGCACTTGCAGCCCTGGGGCAGCATTTCTGGCGAGGCAGTTTGGTGGAGGGACGTGCTGCAGACAGTGCAGAGCCTCGGGACTTGTGTCACACTGCTTTCTGTCTTCTGAGCACAAACCATCCTGCAGTGTGCCCTGGGGGGCAGGACATCAAAGGGATGTGCCCCAGGGTGTTCTTATCCTGAACAGATGGAAAAGACTGGGAGAACTCGAGGTTTTTCTGTCCCCAGATTCTTGGCATTAGCCTGACCTCTTTCTGCACCTGACAGAATCTCTCTGGTGGGCTGGTTTTAGTGTGTAAGGTGATTGATAGTCAGGGAGACAGTGGTGAGCAGTTCCTGACAGACACACTGATGCCAGGTGCCTGAAAGGATGTGTCCAGGGCTGTTTTTTCCTCTTTCTCTGTCTCACTTTCCCAGGAAGCTGCTTTGCTGCACGTCTGGTGTTGCTGACCCACCGCATGGGAAGCCTTGAGTAATCCCACACTGCTCTGAGCATGTTTGAGAAGTTTTCTATGACAAGATCGCTGAGTGTCCTGCCCTTTGCTCTGCCCCCTCTCTTGTTTGTCACATCTAATAATGGACAGAAATGTGGTGTGTGCCACTGAACACGGGGAATTTGTTTGTGTTTCATGTTTGCCACAGCCTTTTAATTTGAGGAGGGAGCGTGGGAGCAGAGGATGGCTAAGAACACTTCTGTTTGCTGTAGCTAGATACAGTTCTTAGGGAGTGATGTGAACTTGAGCTGAAGTGTTGGGCTTTAGAGTGGCCCTGTGTCTGGAGGGCAGTGCTGAGTGCTTTACAAGCACTGTATCTGTTTCAGGGGTGCCTGAGCCAGGCTGCTGTGCTCTGGCAGCTGGGGCAGGGCTGCTGGGCACTGCAGGTGCCAACGAGGATGTTGTCACATTTTATTTTGCAAGGGAAGTGCTGTAGAAAGATCACTCGGGCTGTCTGCAGCCCTCAGCCTGGCTGGGTGCTCAAACACACTGTGAGCTGTGCTTGTGCCCTGCTGCAGTCAAAGTGGGCTTTTGTCCTAACCTCAGTGTTGGTACAACTTGGGCTTGTGCCTTGCAGAGACCCCATCTAGTTAGGTAAGAATAATAAGGTGTAGAAGTGCAGGAGAATCCTAACTTGTGAAATCCTGATGGTTTTTCCATGCTTACATATTTGGTTGTTGAATGTGTGTGTCTGACCCTAATTTCTGTGCACATGCTCTCTGTTCCTAGATGTAGCAGATGTTGTTCTAACAACCACCTCTCATCTTTTCTCCCTCCTTTTTATTCCTTTCTTGCATGTTCCAAACATGCTGAGTGAATCAGGACACTGTTGTTAGGCTGTTCTTATTGCCTAGTCCAAGGGAAAACGGGACTGTTATAGCTGGGATGTTGGCAGGAGAGGAAGGCATACATAAGAAATTATCTCTCATTATTTCTCAGGAGGCCTCTTTCCCCTCCTCAGCCGGTATAAAAGGGGACAAGGTCTACTTTTGGATACATGTGAGTGTTCAGCAGTCAGCAGGGAAGCTTCCACAAGGCAAATAAAGTCCCTGACATATCAGAAAGGCATCTGCCTTGTTCTGTAGACTTTGTAAGAAGTGTGAGATGTTAAATGAGACGTGGAAATTAGGTGAATTGAGGCACTAAGATACCATTTTTGAGAAGCATCTGGTTCAGCATTGTACAATGTCTAGCATGGATGCTTTCTGGGACAATTCCCCATCCCAGGCTTGGTTCCATTTGCTTTATGTCAGGCCCCTTCCAGGAGCGTGTTGCAGAGGTTTCTGAAATGGTGGCAATCAGACAAGAGTGGCATTGTGGGCTTTGTCAGCGAGATGCTGCACCCAAGTGAGGGAGCCCTGCTGACAGGGTAATTTCACTGCTGCTGGCATTTCCAAGGGAAGTTTTGTGCATGCACTGGCTGTGAGCACAGGAGGAACATCCTCTGGGATGGTTGAGGGCAGATTACATGCCAGGATTGTAGTGCTGCTCATGGGTAAAACCTGATGGTTACCTATTATCCAGAATATTTTAATAATATCTTTAGGGTATTTTTTTTTGAGACACACATTTTTGGATGACTGTTCTTATCTTTATTTATATTTTCCTAAGCATTCCCAATATCCTTCTCACTTCCAGATGGGAAATCGAAATACAACAAGCTTTTATTTGTTTTTTATTTTGCCTCATGTGGTTGTTGTGGGCTTTGTTATCTCTGCTGTGCTTTGTGTGCCAATAACTTCTGAAATCGAGCAGTTTAATTGCAAAAATGAAGAAACAGAAAAACACCACACAAAAGCACAAAAAAATATGGAAAAAGCCATTTTACAGTGTCCATGAGCATCCCCTAATGCAACATTTGCCAAATGGTGGGGAAATCCATTTGAAAATGGGAAAGGAATGACATTCATGGTCCAAGCTAGGTATTGCAAGTAACTTCCCTTTCAGATTTCTGCCTTTCATTATCAGAGCTGCCAGGCTCCAGGCACAAACTTCTGTTTTAGTCAGGGATAATCTGTCTTCACACCAAACTGAGGCTGGTTGGTTTTTTTTTCTGGATGATTTATTTTTTTTTTTCTCTTTAAGAATTGGATCATTACTTTGGAATTTAAAGGCTTTCAGTGAAGGGCAGGGGGAGGAAAAGTTGAAAGCTGTGAGGATGCTGAGGCACTGGAACATGCTGGCTTGAGAAACTGTGGATGACCCATCCCTGGAAGTGTTGGAGGTGACTGAAAGGTGAATATTTGTCATAGGCTGTACAGAGCAGAGCTCTAACTCAGCTCAGTTTGGAGGGGAGGAGAAAGCTGCTGCCAGATCTGCTCTCTGGTTCGAGTTCATATTGTCCAGTTCTTATACCAACAGATGATAACACTTCACTGGTTTTGGTATTATCAGCAAAATGTGTCAGGCATTTTGTGGTAAGATGATCTTGGTTTGACAAAATCTGTGGGGATTTTTTCAAGCTGTGCTCTCCCAGCTCAATGTTTCTGTGCCCTGTGGATGCACATGGATTATACTCTGTAAAATTGTTCTAATGCTAAGTAGGGTGTGGATGGGATGAGGAAAGGTCTTTGAAGCAATGTAATATTAACTCATCAAAAGCCTGATAAAGTTTCCATTTTAAAATATATGGTGATTGTAGACATTTTATTCCAGTTTGGGATGAAACTGTATCAACATTTTACCATTTTCATGGTGGCTGGAAAATCTTACTGACCAAAGCAAATGGCCTGAGTATGATGGCATTGTTTCTTTGGTAGGAAGGGAAATAAAATGAACATTAAATCAAAATTATTGATGTTGCAATCAGTATTGTTTCAAAGACCTGATGACCTAGTGCATCATCAGAGGGAAGCTGGAGAAAGACCTCTTACCCAAAATTAACTCTGAATCTGTCTCTTGGCAGTAGTTTGGGGAAGTAAAGCTGGTGAGTGAGGGTGGCTGTTAACAGCCCGTTCCCATGTCCTGCTTGGAGTGCATTGGTAATTGGGGTGCAGGGATGGGGCAGCCTTTCCCAGGGACTTGGGTGAGACCTTTGTGCACCTTTTTCTTTATAATACACTTCACCCTTTTGAAAAGTAGCTCTTTTTTTTTTTTTTTTTTTTGAGGAAATACAGGTTTTTGGTTTGCATTTTGAAACTTGTCCTCTCTTCCAAAGGAAGATCTGGCACTGTGAACCTGCTGCAGCACGTGCTTTGGAGAAGGTGATTATTCCCTGTCACTGGGGCAGGGGTCTTTTCCTGTGAAGATTTTTGCTGCCATTAAGGGGTAGTGTCCTAAAGGGGTTTGTATTTTTAGCAGCTGTGATTTATGTCCTGCAGGCTCTGTCTTTAAATCACGCCTCAAAGAGGAATAGGTTATTTTACAGAGAAACCCATAAGTAATATATGCTTCTGGTGTGACTTTCTTTAAAGCTGTGCATTAATTCCTGAGAACTGAGGTCAGCCTGCCCGTGCTGAGATCTGCAGAATGACATTTCCATGCTGAGGCTTATTTCATGCTGATGTGAGAAGAGGAAGTAATATTTGCCATATGAAGATCCATAGTACCATTAATAATAATGATAACAACTGATTAATACTAATGCAGTGCATTTTAAAAATTGTTCTTTATTTCTGTGTCTTAGGGTACTTAAGAAGATCTCCAGTCTACAGAAAAAGTAATGGAAGTGCTAATGGGAGTTGAGGTGTTTAGGGATCAGTATCAGCCTCTGGAACATGTACAAACCTCAGCTTGCAGCTTGGTGGAAAGCTGCTGGCTTTGGAGTTCTCTCTTTTGACCTGGAAATGTCCTTGCTCTGCTGCTCTGGAGACTCCTGTGCAGGCTGGGGAAGCCTCTGAGTTCTGCTGTCTGTGCTCAGCTTCTGTAAGTGCTGCAGGACTGGCAGTGCAGAGCAGGGGGCTGATCTGGGACCTCACTCCAAGATTTCCTCCCCAGTACCCCATGCAGTGTCATCATTTACAGCTCTCCAGCCTGACCAGGACATAAACCTGCTTCTGTGGAGGAGATTTGGAGGTGAGTTACAGACACTAAATCTTCGAGCTGTGCCCTTCTCAGTGCTGTTATCTGCCTGGTTCTGATTTGGCAAACAGAACTTAGCTCATTGTGGCTTGAAGTGAACGCTGGTGTGGCTCTGATGTTAACACACTCATGGAGGACTCTAAGATGTTTCTCATGTGTAACTGTGGAGGCATGCTTTGATATCAGAGAATTGCTTTATAAATGAAGTTGTAAGAAACATTTAAATGTCAAGTATCCTTCATCTTCTTCATTCAAACACGGAATATTTATGAGGATACTGATAATAAAGCATCTTTGCCTCTCTGACAGAGACTGGACTTAGGCAGAGTATTTGCCAGCAGAAAAGAGTAAGGAAGTGAGAAAAGGATGTTTTCAATGAGTTACTTTGAATTTCTCTCGAATGCCCTTTTCTTTTAAGGGTTTTGTGAATTGCTCTGGCAATTTGCTAAGTATTAAAGGGAATAATGGACAGGGCCCTCGTTTTACAAAGACAAAGAAACAAAGAATTGAATATTTTTCAGTTTGCTTCAAAAATAATTTGATGAAGATGGACATTACAGCAAATGAAATATTTAACTAGAGTGACCCTCACTGAAGTGATGTCAAGGGTAGTAAGTAATACAGTTGTCACACTCTATGTAATCACTTCTTTGTAAGCTACTGAGGCACAATTATTTTAAGTAAATTGAAATGTCTAATAAGGACAATGCTGTTTTTCTTTAGCTAAAAATAGCAACATCAAATACTTATTTAATCTTAAAAATGTTTCAAGCTTTTAACAGTGAGACTGGATAATTTCACTCTTTTGGTTTTATTCTTTCTAGCTAGTGTCTTTGCTCTGAAGCTTTCTCAGGATACAAGTATTTACCAGTTTCCTCTCAAACCATGAAGTTATTAGCCACTTAAGTTGATTATCTCCCTGAAAAGATTAAAGAGGTTTCATTTTTTTGAATGGCACTCTTGAGGTTTGGCTCAAGTGTTTGTGATTTGGAGTAGCTGCAAAATTGTTCTAAGAAATATGACTCAAGAAAGGGCTTCTAAAACACCCTTACATCCAGGAGCAGTTTCAGGTCCTGAGTTTCTCTTCCTGATGCAGACAGCAAACGCTGTGCTCCTTGTCCTGGAGTGGCAGGATGGCCTTCTGCACAGCCCTTGGCTTCTCCTTCCATCTCCAGGAATTTGTCAGGAAAAATGTCAGGCAGGTGCCACCAGTGTGGCACAGTCAGGGTTTGCTGTGAGAGTCCCTGAGAAAATGCTCGTGGTGGGATCTTCCCCTCCAGAGCTGCTCTTCTTCAGCTGAGCTGTCTCTGCCCCCTTTGGATGGGATTGGTGGGAGCTGAGCCTAAACAAACACCTCTTCTCTCAGAACTCTGGGCTTTACTCTTACCTGTGCCATCCCAAATCCTTCACCTTTAACCCTCATGTTCCACTGGATTATTGTATTTCAGCCTTTGAAAGATTTTATTCTTTTCATCAAACACGCACAAAAAGATTGTTGGAAGTTCCACTCATTGCCAAGGCTGTTGGTGTTTCCAGTTTGCTGCCAGGGGTGCAGCTCAGAGCTGTTTTAGATGGATCAGGAAGATGCCAAATTACCAGTTAATTTTCTTCTTAGGTGTTCAAAGATGAGTCCTCTTGTAGTACGTCAGCATCATTTAAAAAATACTTTTCTTAATTATTGCTTATTCTAAAGCTCTGTTTGCTACCCTTTTGAGTCCAATTATTTATAAGTAACATGTTTGGCACATGAGGGAACCGAGGCCTGTAAGTCAGACACTGGCTGGTGTTTTTGTGTTGGTTCATTGCCCAGTGTCAGTGCCTGTGAATTTCTTCCAGCAAATTTCCTGAATATACCCACAGTGAGCTGGAGAACAATGTTGTGTCACAGATGGCTTTAGCAGGGTCTAACTCATCGTGCTGCCCTCCTCCCTTTGGCAGCAGGAATCAGAACTTTGACCTTTGTAAAAGAAAGAAACATCACTGCCTGGGCTTGAAAAAAGAGGAAATCTTAGTGAGATTCTCCATGGCATTTGATAGTTTCTTTCCTCAGGGCCCCATCAGCAGTGGAGAGGTGGATGCCAGTGCACAGAGCACAGCAGAGTCCCTTGATGTCCTTCTGGGGCCTCCATCTGAAGGAAGGACAGGAGCTGCTCCATTTGCTCAACAGAAGAGATTTCCCTTTCAGGATGCTCGTGTGGACCAGCAGCTCTCCCTGGACCTTTGCCCTCTCTTCGTGGCCCTTTTGTGATTGCTGTTTTCGGGTTAGCAGGAGCCCTGCAGCTCAGGTGGGAAATCTCTTCCCTGGTGAGAGCTGAGCTGGAGGGTGCTGAGCTGTCGGTGTCAGAAGGGAGTGTGGTGCTGAGTGCCCAGCCTGGGAACGTCTCCTCCTCACCTGTGCCCTGCACAGAGGGGCTGGGGATTTGTGGGGCTGCCTGCAAGGACCAGTGCCTGACCCTGATGAGCTTAACAGAGCCACATCCTCTGGTACCTCAGTGTGACCCTGATTTAACAGGGCACCTCTAAGCCCTGCCAGCCTGATTCTGACAATGTCCTGACTAATCAGATTAACCCCAAATCTCAAGCTTGTTATTTCTCCTCATAGGTGAAGAATACCATTTTTTCCTGAGAGAGATTATTTTCCAATACCGATTTATGGGCATGAGTTGAATAACTAAAACCAGTTATAGTTTCATCAGAGAGATGAGCTGTTAAGGTGGAAATTGTTAGATAGCAGTGTTGTTTGAGTGAAGGGCAGTATATGCTGCTAGGTTCTGAGTGTTTTCACTAAAGATGTCAAAAACTTGTCAGATTCCAGCCTGGATCCTTATTTATCCACATGGAAGTCTCAGTCTTACGCTACCAAAGATTTCGCAAGCTTTTCTTACAAGCATATTAAAACCCTAGTGTTGCCATATTTCATTTGGCAATAAATATGTCCTTTGCCTCTCTTCTGGATAATATTTAGCTTTATTGTCATTATTATTACTTGCTACTGTTCTGCTGGGAGCTCTAGTTTGCATGTAATTACAGATCACTTGCAAATAGCCTGGATGGCCCTGGTTCAGCAAAGCCTTCCAGCAGGTGTGTGGTTTTATAGGGAATGAGCCCCGTCAAGCTGTGTGTGGCTCATTCCCTGTGACCCATCCTGAGCCTGGCCTGCTCTGGTTGCTGCTGCCCTGGGTCTGGAGTGTCTCCATGCAGGCAGGGCTGGGCTCTTCTGGCTCCATCGTCTCTGCTGTGAGGCTGGGCTGCAAAGTGCCACACCTGCCATAGCTTCAGTTGTCACCTCAGATGGCTCTGAACCTGCACCTGGCAATCCACCAGCATTGCACAGAACTCCAGCACTTCTGGGCTTCTTAGAAAGGACAAAGCAGTCCTGTCTATCTTGTGTCCTTCCTTCCTTCATTCCTCAGTAGGAATTTTAGTAAGATTCTCTATAGTAGCAGTCAAACTTGGCTAAATGACCTACCAGGCAGCAGGATATGCCAGGCACATTCACAATATTGTATAATTTAATTGGCTAGTTGGAAATGCATAATAAAATACAGGGTGTTTGAGTTATTACTTAGCTGCCTATGTAATTACTTCTGTTTAATATTTAATTGTGTTGATCTTTCTGTCTTGTCTTTGTTCCACACAGAAAATAGATCCCCTTTCTGTCTATTCACTGGGCTACTGGGTAGAGGGCTTTGCAGCTAATCTTCCTGATTGTTCAAATGTCACCGTAAAATATTTAGCATCTTGATAACTCCAAAGCTATCAAAACAGATTGGATGGTAACAATTAAAATTATGCTAACATCACTAAAACAGATATAACGCAGTGATGCTTGTTAAGCACTTAATGATCCCTTTCTCCAAGGAATTCCATTTCAATTTCTTTCTGCTGCCTGATTGCTTTACTGCATCCTGCAGGTTCTGTGTAATACATATTCAAACCCTTCTCTGAGCTCTCATCGTGCCAATCAAGGATGCAAATGGAGTCTCTAGGACTGTGTGATCAGAATTTCTTGCTTGTTTGCAAGCCTGTAAATAATGGAGTGAATGAGGATCTGATGTGGAACAGTATAAAAGTAATCAGACCTTGTATCTGGCTCGCAGTAAACATCAGGATGGCCCCGATCCAACCACTGCTGTAATCAATGGGAGGCTTTTATTGACTTTAATGGGAGTTGAATTAGGCCTTGTCTGAGGCTTGAGAATTCAGCTGCAGCTCTTGGGGCTGATCCTGGGCTGCTGTAACCTGGCTTTGTGCTCCTGGAGCTCAGCTCAGCCTGCCCTGCCCTGCAGATCTGCCCTGAGCCAGCTCCTGCACACACTCCAGCTTGCTGGGCTCTGCTGCCTTCAGCCATTCCCCTACGAGCTTACACTGCTCTCTGAGCACTGCCTGAAATGGGTAATTACCTTCAGAAAAACCTTCTGCTTGAAAGGGATTCTAATAATTGTTATTTTGAACTTCAGTTTTTTGATTTTTTATTGTTTATAAAGGAGAAATGTCTGTTTCTTTTGCTTTACTTTGGCTGCAAGGGAAAAATGAGCCAAATTATCAAAACCAAAAATAAACTAAGTTGATCAGAACAGCAGTTCTTGCAAATTTGCAGACCTTCCCTTGCAAATGCTGGTGTGAAAAATGCTAAAGATTTTATGAAGTGTCCTTGCTTTGGAGTTTTGTGGGGATGAATGGGGAGAGAAGACAGGAGCTGTGTGTGGATGGAAGGCTTTTAGAATGTAACTTTGTGGATCATCTACACTATGAACCACTTAGAGCTGTAATATCCTTCCTGTTTCTCAAGGACTACAATGAGTATAAAAGACTTTGTAACATTCTTTGAGCCGGTTCTTACTCTGGCCTCTCTGCTTTGAAAGGATAAATCCATCCTTTGGGAAGTGTTCTGGCCAGCTGAGCTCTCCAAGGATAAGCTTGAGCACATGCTAGATTGATGTTCTGGAGCAGCTCCAAGAGAGCCTGGCCAGTGTGTGATGGCAGCTGCACCTTGGCTGGGACTGGGAGGGAAGGGCTGCCTGCCTGGGGCTGGCTGTGTGTTTGTGGGCTCACTCCTCACCCTCAGACATCACTCTGGCTGTTTCCTCCTGCAGGGTGAGGGTGATCGATGCCAGCTGAAAACCTGGGGCTCTGCATCCTTGTGCCTTCACAGGCACCGCTGGTTGGCTTTTGCTGAGCTTTCTTCCCTCCCTTATTCCCAGCAATGCTGATTTTTCAGCAACAAATCCGTGCTGTGTCGGGAGGCAGGAGACAGCCCCTGTCCCCCCTCAGCCCGTGGGGTGGCAGCTCTTGTGCTCTGTCACCTGTCCTGCATCCTCCTCATCCTCTCCCCTGGAGCAGCCAGCTCTCCCTCGCTCCTGTCTCTGCTCTCTCTCAGCCTCTCGCTGAGGTCAGGGTGCCTTTCTGGCTCCTGCTGGCAGCTCTGCTCCAGACTTGTGCAGGAAGAATCTCCTTCCAAAAGGTCTAAAAATGTCTCAAAGTCTTAAGATTCATGTGACAAATCCGACTTCAGTCTGGCCATTGAGGGTTGCTATCAATAAATGTTCTGCTGCTCCAGTTTTCCACAGCAAGGCTCCTTTGCCTGGCACCACCAGGCTCATTCTCCTTTTCAGACCTAAGCTGGAAAACAGGAGGTTCTGCTAATCTTTACAGGGTTTAGTTTCTCTTTTGTTTTATAAAATCCTGTCTTTGGAGATGAGTTCCGTAGTAACTCCCTTTTAAAAATGGTGTTTGCCACTTAGCTGTTTTCCATTTGGAGGTGTTTTATTTACAGTAAATTAAAGCAAGAAGGTAAAGTGGGGTTTATTTTCCTATTTTTCTGTATTCATAGGCTTTAACATTTGCCCTCCATCCCCTTCCTGTGTTGATGCAACATCAAACCTTGCAGGAATAAGTCAGGGCTCATCTTTCTGCCATGCTATGCTCTTGATCATTTGACTGAAAAATATTTGTTTGTAGGTGAGAACTACCACTGCTTTTTCTTTTTCTGTAGTGACTTTGGAATTGCACCTTTTCTCTTATGTTTAAGAGTTCCAGTTCATGGTGATGTTTAAGAAGTAAAGCTGAACTCAGCCAAAACACAGAAGAATTGAAGAGGCCCAGTCATCAGAGGGGAAGAAAATAGCCTGACAAGTCTACAGAGTAAGGTTGTAGAGATGTGTCACTTCATTTTAATTAAACACCCATGCATTCTCACCCACTCGTGTTCTGCTGCTTTGCTGGTGAGTAGAAGGATTTCCTCAGTGCTACTGTTCACTTTTTGTTCATTCATATTTGAGCTTGCAAAGTGTTTGAAAGCAATTTAACTTTTCACATAGAAATGTCACACAGGTGAAGGCTTTTCTGTGCTAGGGAAAATGGGAACAGCATTTACATTGCAGTGTTGATTTTGAAGTCCTAGAGCATGGAATTCTCCAGAACTGTCCATTGCCAGTGTGTGGAGCAGCTCTTCCACCTGTTTACCTTCTCATTTTCCACATGGTTTTGTTTCTAGCCAGACATTTTGTCGCCTCACATGTATTTCCTGAGGAGCTGAGTGTCTCTGCCATCAGCTGGCAGTGTGTGTTTGTGTCTCACACCCTTGGGGCTGTGCTGGTGGCTCTGGGGCTGCTCAGGGACATTGCCCTGCTCACAATTAGTGAGCCCAGGCAGGGCTGGGCACACACAGCCCCCAGTGCAGCCTCGCTCACGAGTCATTTACAATATTAGGTGGACAAACATGTCATGATGAAGTCCTTGGGAGCCTGTAAGGAGCTGTTTTTTCACAGCCATTCCTGGTGTGTTGAGATTAAATGTCCTGTCACACTGGCTGTGTGTACACTGCCAGGCAGGCCCTGACCTCTCCAGTGGCTGCAATTAGAAACAATTTTCAGATTTATATGATGAGTTTTATTTCACAGTGTGCATGTACAGTCCACCCAGAGAAGAAGTTTTTGGGTTTTTTTCCCAAATTGAACTTGTTCTCTCAAATGTAACTACATCTCCAGCTGTCTGCAGAATACCCTGCACTGTCTGGGAGAACTGTAAAAGAACTGCAAGCTTATAAATTCACCTTTTTGCAGTTATTAAATGTGCTTGAGTCATTCCAGGCTGTTGCTGTGGAGATGGGTACAATGTAGGAGCCCTGGCACTATGACAGGCCATTAAAATCCCAAGATGTTTAGCCATGTCTGAGTATTTTCACACAGTGAGACCTCTAAGCTTAGCCTGCTGCTGACATTGTTAGTTACTGAATCAATTGCACGAGATGAGGCTGACAGGTGTAATTATGTATTTCTCTGGTGATTATGTATGGCCTGTCATAGAGACCAACATGCCTGTAACTGTGCACTCATTCAGGAGCCATTTATTGAGTGAAGTATTGGACTTGGCACGCCGTTTACAAGGGGAGGAAATGTAAAACAAAACAGAAGTTCATTTTGAAATATAATTGATTCATTAAACCATTTGCCAGTGCTTCATCTTAGTGCATGGAAATACATCTTTCTGTATTTCCTACAGATGTCTCAGTTATTTAAGGATATTCTTGCACCCTGACTTTAACAAAAGAATAAAACTCATGTGATGAATTCATGAGAAGCTGGGTCTCAGTCTTGAGCTGCCACGTCCTGGGAGAAGTTGTGGAGCTTGCTGGGACCATCTGAATGTGTGACCATTTGAAAATATTTGGCTGACTTGTCAAAAGAGCTCAAAATCTTTCCAAATAACTTCCTTTCTCTGCAAACACATCTGTGCAATCTTCTTTGTAGTAGCTGTTCTTCAAAACATGTTAAAAATTATACAAATATTTTTGGAATTCACTGAAGTGGACTTGGGTTGTTGCTGGAATTCCTCATTCTCTTTTCCAGATACATTTTTTCTGTGTAGTGATGTCACTCAAGGCTGCTGTATTTTTATCCATGTATTATTATCCCTGATGATATGAATGAAAAGTCTCTGTTTCTCAAAGTGACAGGAGGCAGAGAGAAGTTAAATATTCCTCTCAGTTTATTAAGAGCTCCTTGGACTTGGTTGAAGTCAAGCAAACAATTTGACTTATTTTCCTTATCTGCATCTCTCTCTGCAATACAACTGTTACCTCATCCACAGAAGTTTGGATGTGGAAGAGAGTGGGGTTATTTGGTGGT
This sequence comes from Parus major, assembly GCF_001522545.3. NCBI lineage: Eukaryota > Metazoa > Chordata > Aves > Passeriformes > Paridae > Parus > Parus major. The sequence goes on from NC_031772.1 coordinate 470,092, forward strand.
GGTTTTCTTTACTTTTTGGGCTTGTTTGTTTGTTTGTAGTAAAAGACTAGCTGCTTTTAGTGACTCCTTTAACAAAAAGAACCCACTGTCTTTTGCAGAAAAACAGGATCCATGTTTTCTTTGGTCTTCCAGAATGGGCTGAAAAATGTAATAGGAGTTTGTGGATATAAATAATAAAAAAACCATTTTCCTCTCATTTTATAAGATACAAAGAGAGCCTTTTACATAAAACTTTCCGTTGTGTTCTTAATTAACCATCATATTTTTTATCTTTGTTTTTAACCAAAATCTGTTTCTCACAGCTTTTGTGATGGATATGAGATGATATCTATGAGAAAGAGAGAAAGAGTAGAGATGGTGGGGATTTAGCCAAAAGATGAATATTTAGAAGACTGTCCTTTGGAATCCATAATTAAACTATGTTCAAATGCCAAAAAGCAGATGCAAACCTAAAGTTTCATCCCAAAGTTTGGAAGAACCATTTTTCCCCAGTCTCATCTGCTTAGAACACATTGGTTAGAATTGTCCCAGTAGGAAGCACCTGGGTTAATATCTGGCTTTCTAATCATGTGCTTGGAAAGTCAACTTTTGCTTTTCCAGAAAACTTCCCAAGTGTGCAGTAAAAGACATGCTGTTCCAAAAAAAATATCCTGAATAAAGTGATGTCTGCTGAATTGAATTTTGGTTTTTCTATCACTGAGCTAGACTTTGAGGGCTTTTTAATTTTTTATTTTCTTGTAACGAAGTTTCATTGAAGTAGGAGAATATTTGATGTTGGAAGAGGTCTCTGGAGATCATCTCATCCAACCTCCCTGCTCAAAGGAAGGTGAATTGGAGCAGGTTGGCCAGGACCATGTCCAGTTGGGTTTGGAATATCTCCAAGGAGAGTTCACTTTTTTAGGTGTTGTGTTCCAGTGATCAGTCACTCTTACATGAAAGTTTCTTAGCTCTAAATGATACTTGCTGTATTTTGGACATTGCTGTATTTGAAAGACACTGCCTTTCTCTCACTAGACACCAGGAGAAGAGTCTGGCTCTGTCCTTTCCTCCTCCCATCCATTTATAAAATGGGTAAGATCCCAGTTCTCTCTGCTTTTTCTGTCAGATGCTGCCTTGCGCTCTCTGGCACAATCCAGAGGAGAAATACCCAATTTCATGTGCCTGAGAAATGTGTTTGTGAGGGGCTGGAGGGAGGAGCAGGCTGGAGCCCCGTGGTGGAGCAGTGGGTCCTGCACAGGGAGGGTGACATCAGTCATCTTCTGGCAGAGATGAGCTGGGAGCTCCAGGGCTGATGGGTGCCCTGAGGCAGACCTGAACATTTATAATAAAGAGCTGCAATGGGCACGGGGTAAAAAGGAGGGGAGCACCTGATGGAGCTCAGAGGCTCCAGGTCTGGGCCTGTCCTGCTGCTCCCCCTGAGCAGCTCAGCCCCTTCCTCATGGACTGCACCCCTCATTACCACAGAGGGGTCGTGTATTCTCCTGCTCTGTGGCTTTAGTGCCTCCTGGACAGCCCTAAAAGCAACCAAACTCTGAGAGGAGTGAAAAACACACATTTCTGTGTGCTGGAAACAGAGCACAAGCCTTCACAGGCCGGCCAGGACCACACAGCCCCTTGGTGCCATCACAGCACAGCTCACGGGCAGCAGTGACATTTCCTCATATGAGCAAAGGGAAGAATTTGCTTTTCCCATGTACACTTTCTATTTTCATACACTATTTATTTCTGACTTTAAAGTCATTCTCTGTTTTTTATTCCAGCCTTGACCACGTGGCTCTGACTGCTCCCATAACTCCCATTGCTGATTTTCTAACATGATGCAGCCATAGATTGGATCTTTCTTTTCTTTTAATGTATTTCTTCATCATCTAAAGACTGAACTTTTGAATACCACTTCTCATTTGCACGCTGGATTTGAGGCAAGAGAGCAAGTTTGCTTATTTAATATTTCCTTTGATTTGGTGATTAGTGTTTGCTCTTAATTATTTTTTACAATTTCCACAAGTGATCAGGAAAAGAACAGCTGTCTCACACTTTCAACAAGTTAAAAACAGCCTGTTTATTAGTCTTTCCTTATTGTAAACTGGTATTTATATAGAAATAAAAATACCTTGTTGTAAACTGGTGTTTCCTTATTGACCCTTTACTTGCCCCTGTGCAGAATGTTTTAAGATGTTGCTTCTCTTGAGTCTCCCACCTCACAGCTTAAGTGATGCCACGGCTTTAAAAAGTGTTTCCCTTCTGACTTGACAAGTAAAGTCATCCAGCATAAAAGGTATACATGAAGCAAACATGAATGGAAGGTGTGGGTCAAGTCACAATCCAAACAAAAGAATATTAGAAGCAGTTTTGGAGACTGAGGAGACCAGTCCTGTGGCACACATCTGCACTGAGAAATAACACCATGCTGGGATGTTTACACACTGATAGCAAAGCCTCTTAAAAAAGTAAAAATAAGTGGCTTTCTGCCCCTTTTTCCACTGATGTTTTCCTTTTATCTTTTCATTCCTTTTCAAATTGGTAATGATTGTGAATCACTCCTCACCACAGAAAGTGCTGTTTTCCAAGAGCAGTGATTTGATTCTTGTAATCTTATTTATTAGTTAAATTCAATAAGTGCTCAACCTATGTGCTAAATGCCTTTTAAAAATACACTAATAAACTGGTCTTGATTGCTTTTTGATTGCATTGCAGATAATGATATTTATATCATCAGTGAGTGAAGGTAATCAGACACCGAGCTCTGCACTGTGGGTCTTGCAGCCCTGAGATGGGGATGAGCATGGTGGTGGCTTTCTCTGTGCTCTGCAATCTTGGGCTTTTGGGGCTTTAACAGATTTAACAGATTCCCTGCAGTTATTTGACTGATATGAGTGTTGTGACACATTTATTTGTACAAATAAGAAGTGTTGCAGAGCTGGACCAGAAACTGCTGGGGCTGTTGTAATTTGTGGTGCTGAGCAAAGGAAAATGGTGTGCAGATCTTTTCACTTCATGTACTTTTTGTGCATGTTTTTTGATGTGAATCCTGCTTTCTTTGAGGTGGGATTTAAGGGTCAGGATTTTGGATTGGAGCCATCACTAGATGCAGATGGATGATTTTGCAGCATCTGTATGTGAACCTCATTTTTGGTGGGCTTGAAGAGAGATGAGTAAGGAAGTGAGTGGGGCTGTGATGCTCCTGTCAGGGCTAGGAAAATGTCTGAGAAATATCCTGCAAGCCCTTAGGCTTGGCCAGCTGTAGAGCAATGCAGCAAGAGGGAAGACACAGCAATTCCTCTGCTTTACAGCAGCGTGTTTGAAAAGGCTCCTGGGCCTTCTCTGAGGCACAAGGCAGCATTTTCTGCTTGGGTGACACAGCAGCCACGTAGTTCTCCAGCCACTGAGATCTTTTGCCCCGTGCTGGAGGTCAGAGAGATTCCAGCACATTCCACAGAGGTGAGCATGGCTGTGCTCTCAGCATGGGGCACCCCAGTGGGAAAGCAGCTGTGTGGTTTTCTGAACCTTACAGCTCCCAAACACTTACACCAGTGCCAAAGGAGAAGAATTAAAGTACTCTGCAAATGTTTGTGCCAGCAGATTCTCTCTTAGCCAATCCTAGGTGCTTCTTGCATTTATTTTATTGTTTTGATCAGTGTATTAATGGCATGATGTTGCTAATGAAATCTGTTCCTAGCCAGTTGCTTCAGTCTAATTGAAAACTTTGAGTGATTTAAAATCAAAGGGAATGTTTGTTTGACTGGCAAGCAGTAGAAGGATGAACTCTTAACATCACCCTGTTCCATCCTGAGCTGGGGTGGGAGGGCAGCTCGCAGCTGCACGGGCTCATGTCTGAGATGGGAGTGGGCTGGGGCTGTAGCTGGGTTCCAGTGGTAATCCCTCTTAATCCACCCTCTGAGCTGAGACTGATAACATCAAAGCCTGGTGACACAATCCTATCCTTGCAGTTCATGCTCTTGAGCAAAGGTGACCCCCAGGTAAGACCAAACTTTCTTAAGAGTGAAGTTGTAGCTGCATGTGTGACTTGCTGGGAGCTGGGAGTGCTGCCTCCCCTGTGATTGAAGGGCTGGTGATTGCCACTTCAGATGGTTGGGATGTGACAGCGAGAGGCTGAAGCCTTTCCCAGCTGCCTTGTCTGGCTGCCGAGCTGGGGTGTAATTGGGAGAGTTTTTCAGTGGTTCAGATGTCAGCTGGGTGTGGAATGAAGTTCACTGCCACCATTCATTTCAAAGCTTTTCAGAGCTGGGCTTCTGGGCCTTATTTAGGTATTGAAGTCAGTGCAGTGATTTTTTTTCAGTGTGTTTGCAGTTGATTCAAAGCTCTGGGGGAACTATTGGGAGATGTGTGACCTGTGAAGCCCTGACTCCGTGTGCCTCAGGTAGCAGGATTTGTCCTAAAGGCTGGGGAAGTATTTCTCAGGGCCAATGCTTAATGCTACCCTCAGCTTATTGCAAGCTGCAAATTAGGAACTGTGAGCAGTTTTATTTCTAATGTGTTTTTTTCATTTGACTTGAAAATATTGCTGTGGATGTTCTGACCAGCCACTCTACTATTTTAATTTTTTTCCCCTAAAAAAAAAGAAAAGGAGTTTTTAACATGGTCTTATGTGGCTCTGATTGAAATTTTTTGAATTTGCAAATCAAGGCTGGTGTGACTCTAATCTCGTGCTGTGCTCCCCCTGGGAGCATCTCTTCAGCAGATGTGGCATGGAAAGATGTGGTGACTCTGCTTGGGGACAGCAGTGAATGGCAGCAGAGGAGCTTGTGATCTGCCACCAGCACATTCTTATTTATGAATAGTCTTTACAGCCATCATAACTGCAAAATACTGCTTTTAAAGAGAGAAACAAATATTCAAAAGACAGGTAAGATAGTCTAATATAAAACAAAAACAAAACAGTTCTGGTTTATATTTGTCTCGAAAATTGTACCCACAGCTTCTAAATTCTTTTGAAACAGAGAAAGCAATAGCCAGGCTAAGGATAATCCTAGAGGTGAACAACTCTGTGGCTTCACCTGGTGGTTGAATCCCTCACCTCTTCAGCCTGGAGCCATACACCACGGCTGCTCACAGCATAACTTGGACCTCCTCTGATCAGTACAGAAACGTTTTAGTTGGGAAAAAAGTCTAAAACTTTGGAGATTTCTATCCATGTTGTGGAAATAGGTATGACAGATTTTTCACAGTATTGCTTTTAACTGCTATGGTGAGCAGTGCTTCCAGAATCAGAGAGCAGAATCTAACACACAGCTCGGGTTTTGTTTTGTCTTTCTCTTTTTAAAATTACTTAGATAGATGCAGGGAATGGCTGAAGGAGTGCAGATTAATGGAAACAAGCTACATTGCATGTGGCTTAATGTGCCTAAAGGCTCCTTTTTGAGGAGCTAAATGAAGTCAGTGTAAAACACAGGTGGAGAATCCCCCTGCTCCCCTTGGGATCACCCCGGTGCTGCTCAGTGGGTGAGGGATGTCGGGGTCCTGCAGCCTCAGTTTCCCTTGGGGTGACCCAGCAGCTGCTCAGGGCTCTGCTCTGCCTGCACAGCCAGCTGCTTTTGCCTTGTCCTTACCCTAAAAGAGCTCGGAGACATCAGCCAGGTGAGAACGGGGTTTGGCAGGAGTGGTGGAGGTGACAGTGTGGGGCGAGGGTAAGGTCTGGGGCTGTTGGGTTTTTTCCTAAGGAGAAAGAGAACTCCCTTTGAAATGGTGTTTTTTCCCTCAGAAGGATACTCAAATGCAGCACTGTCTCCGTGTGATCAGCAGCCACAGTAGCTTTGGTACCAACTTCTGATGGAAACCATATTCCAGTGCAACTGATCCAATGTTAGAAATGTGCATCGTATCTCCTTCTGCCAGTGGTTTTTCATACCATTTCTGGCTCTGCATAGTATTATCTTGTTTGACAAATACCCTGAGATTGTATGAAATGAATGCATTATGGAATTTGTGGTTCATATTTATGAATCCTCCTTTTGCACATGGGCACAGGTCATGGCACGTACTCTAAACACGGAGCTGGGGTAGAGGTTTTCTGCCTTGAGGGCTGTGTTTCCACTGCACAGTGGTGGAGTGGAAGGAGGATGCTGTCCAGAGTTCCCTCTGCCCTGCTCATGGCTCTGGAGGTGAGTCTGCATTGCTGGCAGTCCTCAGCACTGCTGGGGCCAAGGGCTGCCTGTCCTCTGCTTCCTCCTGCTTCCTCCTGCTTCCTTCTGCTTCCTTTTCCTTCCTTCTGTTTCCTTCTGTTTCCTTCTTCTTCCTTCCTTCTGCTTCCTTCTTCTTCCTCCTGCTTCCTTCTGCTTCCTCCTGCTTCCTCCTGCTTCCTTCTGCTTCCTTCTGCTTCCTTCTGTTTCCTTCTTCTTCCTTCCTTCTCCTTCCTTCTCCTTCCTTCTCCTTCCTTCTCCTTCCTTCTCCTTCCTTCTCCTTCCTTCTCCTTCCTTCTCCTTCCTTCTCCTTCCTTCTGCCCTTTCCTGGGCTCTGGCTGTGCTGAGCATTTCCCCAGCTCTGCCTCTGCCTTCCCACCTAATCTGGTAATTGTTTCTAGCTGTTCAGGCATCCTCAAGTTTCCATTTCCCTGCTTTCACAGTAACTCTAGGAACATTTACAAACAGAAAACTTACTGCTTAATCACTCAGCTTGGGAGAAAAGGGATCTTGCTTTGGTCCAGCCCAGTGCCAACATTCACCACGGTAACTGAGTAGGATCCCCTTGTCTGTATAAATGTATATATATATATATAGATATATATGAATACAAATAAATACAGGTTATAACAAAGCACAGACCAGTGGGGGTTTTTGTGTCATTTCAGTCAGATCAGAGCCCAACTTGGAGAGTTTCATCCAGCTAATCTGTTGATCTCACTCTACTATTTTTGTGAAAAAGATTATTTTGTATTATTGTATGTGTTTGAAGAGCCTAAAAGTAGTTTTGTTACAGCAATATGTAGTGGATGCAAACTTTTAAATATGAGTTAACCTGCCTGGTTTTCAGTGTTTTCTGACAAAACAGAAGGAGCAGATCTTTGTGGATGGCTAGAGCTTATCTTTATAGCTGTCTGAAAGCAGAGGCAAAAATATCTCTGTTTTTCAATCTTGGTTATTAATTTTATATTTATTTTTATTTATCCTCCATATGTTGTGGATTTTGCATATCTTCTTACCAGAAAAAAATGGTGGTAGTTTTTAATATTTTCTGAGCCAAAAGTCTTTTTAAACTTTGAGACCTAGGTGCAATTTAAAGTGAATTATGATATTCTGTGACTTCTTAGATTTTGGCTCACAGTCTTTAGATGCTTTCATTCCCACACCTGCCATCCATTAGGAGACCTCCTCCTGTGATCTTTCATCATTCAGAATATATGATGATTTTCTTAAACACTTGAGTTAATTGGGAGTGACTCTTGCTTTAAAATATATGGCAGTATTTGTAAATAGCAGACATTGGGCAGGCTTGAAATAAACCCGTGCAATTTGGCAGGAATTGTTATAAAATGCAAAGCCACTAAACATTCAGATGACTTCCAAAAGGGCCCTGTTGCACCCAGGACAGGCCAAGCAGAGCCTGTTCCCTCCTTGCTGGTCCCAAATGCTCTTTCCAGGGGAGAGGTGTTGATGTCAGTCCTTGCTGCCTTCTCCAGACTGGAACTGCAAACTGCTCTGGCTGTTTGGAGAGGAGCATCTGCTCTCGTTCAGCTGCTCAGAGCAGCGAGCTGGCCCCGCTGGGAAGGGCCTGAGCAGGGATCTTTGCTGAGCAGAGCCTGGAGGAGCTGTGTCCCTGTCCCTGTCCCTGTCCCTGTCCCTGTCCCTGTCCCTGTCCCTGAGAGCATCCTGCTGCCTGGCTCAGGGCAGAGGCAACGCCAGCAGGGCAGCAGCTCATCACTGCAAGAACAGAAACCAAATTGCTGAAACATGATGGATGTCTCAGCTTATGTTGGCATTCCTGAGGTACCCAGATGGCTGCTTTTATTGCACTGTGAGATCTGGCAAATTTGCTGGAAGACAGTGCAATTCCAGATGCAATGTGAAGGCATTTATGAGGTGCCAGAGGCAAGAGCTGCTGTGGGTGGTTCTCTTGGCTGGTTCTTGCTCAGGTCAGCACCAGATGCAAGCTCTGTATGAACCCAGAGCATCCTGAAGCTGTGCTGAGGTCAGGGAACCAAAATTAAAGTCTATTTCCAAAAAGTAATGTGCATTAATTTTGGGACCAAGTTTTGTCTTCCCACAGGAGCTACTTGGCCTCCTAAAGACAGAAAGAGCAAAAGGCAGAACTGGAATGGGATGGGGGCAGAGAAGAACCAAAGAGCTGCCCAGGGCTGGGAGAGCAGCTTTTGAAGGCTGATTCTGCAGTCAGGGGAAATGAAGGTGTCCAATCTGTAACCTTTGGTGTCACTGGGATGAGCTGTAATGAGTCAAGTCTCTTTCATGGGAAGGCAAACTGAGCAGCTCTGCCTGGCTTCCAGCCACTTTTGGCTATGTCAGCTTTCAGGAGAGCAGCTGACAAATCATCCCAGGGTTATGGTGGGGTAACAGGAGAGACTCACTGGGTTTGGAGCTGAACTCACGTATCAAACACTGTCTGCACAGCTGAAACCTTCTCAGAACTGGGATCTGATCACTTGGGGGCTGGCACTGTGCAGGGAAAGCAGCTGCTCTGTATTTTGTTGGTGGTACTTTGACATGAATTTGGGACAGATCTTAGCAGTGCTTTGCACTGCTTCCTTTTGGTATTCCTGCTCTGTATGCTCAACAGATTTAATACAAGGCATGAAATTGGGACATTTTCCCCTTTTGTTTGCACATTTCTTCTCCAGCAGGATGCTGAGCAAGTGTTCTCCATTCTAAAACACACTGAGAGCTGCATGAGAGGACAAGCACTAAGGCTGGGGACACGGAATGGGGGAGCTTGGGCTGTCTAGGACATGATCAGCCTCCTTGAGAGGAGGACACCTCCATCAGTGCTCTGAGACCAAAGAAAACATGTGCTTCTCTTTCTCTATCTTGCCCTCCCTCCTTGCATGCTTTGAAAAAAAAAAGGAATTGCTAATAGTTTAAAACAGGTTTTAAGCCAAAACTTTTAAGAGCTGCAAACAGACTTACTGGCAGGATTTCAGATCTCACATGGCAATCGAAAGCAGCTGATGCATGTTTTGCAATCTGTTTGCAGACTGCCAGAACTTATGACTCAATTAATAAAACAAATATGCCTATCAACTACAGCATAGCCCTTTTGACCTTAATGAAGTCCTAAATCTTTAGCAAATTTGTTTCAAGACTTCAGATGTACGCCCAGCTAATACCTGCACTTGTTGCATGAGAGTTTATTGCTGTGCCCTGCTGCTGCTGCAGCCCCTGCTAAACTTGTGACCCTTCCCTTTCCAGATGACTGGCAATTTGGAACACCTCAGCAGACAAAAGGTTACATTTCTGTGCCCTGTTACTTGATCTAACTTCTGTCTAATTGACAGGTAGGGCAGGGTGAGCTGCTCCCTCTCCTTCTAGGGCAGAACTGCGGGTGGCACAGGAGGTTTTGCCATCTCTGTGTGCAGGACGTGTTTGCTCCTCATGGAGCAGAATGAGAGCAGATCCCATCCCCTGTCCTGTGCAGGCTGCCAGGAGACACCTGACACTCTTTGAAGTGCTTGATCTCCAGTTTTGCCCAGTTTTCTGGAGCAGTGACTGCAGTATTTGAAGTCACTGTGAGACTGTTCCCTGTGATGTTTCTGGGTTTGAAGCCCAGTCTCCAAACCATTCCTTTGGCTAGTGGAGAGATGGGATCTAAGCACAGAGCTAGACCAATGCTGGCTTATGTTTGTGTACAGAGACAGATGTAGGTCTTGCCATGAGCACTGCAGGCATTCAGGAAGGGTTTATTGACATTTTGGAAAGGTACAGAAATGGAGTAAAAAAAGGTAGTGATCAGAACATCTCCAAGGTTTGGAGTCATTAGTGAATTTTTGTTACTTTCTGAAACAGAATTAAAGATTGAGAGAAAGGTAGAGCCCTTGGGAGGGGTCCTGTCAGTCTCCTTTGCTCTTTAAAACCTAATTCCAGCTCGGAGTGCCAGAGTAAAAGGTGAGGAGCTTTTGTACTGTAATACTACTGAGGAGCTCTGTACTGTAATAATAATCACATTTGTAATAATCATCCCTGGTGTTCTCTGCTGTGTCACCTGGGTCCCGAGGCCATGTCAGGGCAAAGTGCTGAGCAGGAGAGCTTGGTGGAGCTGTTCCCTGAGATCCA
>NC_031772.1:482401-497491 GCF_001522545.3 Parus major
CTCTGAACACCCTGCTCAGAGCAGGAGCCTGAATGCTCCTTGTGAGCTTTTTTTTACACACTTGAGCTTTGCCCAGTCCTGGATCATTCCTGCTTAGCTCTGAAATGGGAACAATAACCATTATCTTTTCTCTTTTAGCTCCTTCACAGCTTTGACTACAAGGCCTTTGGATCTCATAAATAGATGTACACTACCAAGCACAGTGCCTGGCAATTCCAGCTGGGGACTCCTAACAGTCTGCTAATTAAAATACAAACATTGTAGTGCAATAAATTGTTTATATTGTCTGAAGCAGTTAAAACCTTGAGCTAGGTTAGAGGGCAGGGCTGAAATATAAAATAAAATCGCTGCTTTTCAGATACAGTGAGGCCAATTAGTCCTGCCTGTTGTAACCTTCTGTAGGTGTCTGCCTGGAAACTCCCTGAGCAAATCACTGCTTCATTTTCACAAGTTATGGTTACCACTGGTCCTGAACTCCTCTTTGAAAGCAGACTTGCCATATTTTCTGTACTGTAATAATAATCACATTTGCAATAATCATCAGTCTGTGGGGCTGTTAATTATGAATTTAAAATGGCATATCACAAAGGAAACAACTCCTTAGAAACGTCCCCATGTTTAAAACAAAAAAAGTTCCCTGAACCCTGTATTAAAAAAAAATAAAAAAAAAAAAGTAAAAAGTCAAGCTTGATCCATAAGCTGACAATAGTAAGGAAATTCAGACATGAGCAGGGAAGTGTTCCATATGTTCTCCAATACCTAGGCACAACTGGGTGCCTCTTTAATGATGAGCTGAATGCTCCCTGTTGTGCCTAGGTACTGCAGAACATATGGTGTGTTCTCCCCCTTAACTCTCAATTCCCTTGCTTTTGTCAGTAGGTGTCTTAACCCTGTTGAGTTTTAATATAGTGTTTGTGCCTCTGAGCACAGGCCAAACTTGATCTTAGGCAAAGAGGAGGGTGGATACAGCTGTTGATTATCTCATATTCTTCCTGAAACTGTATTTCAATACATAATCTGTATCTATATAAACACACCTTGTAATTGTTAATCAGGACCCTCAGAGTTTAAAAATCATTCCACTGTGCTCCAAACTTAGCATGGATGATAAATGACTGTTTAGTTGCCAATATAGCACAATATTTCAATTTCCTGCCTTCACAGAGGTATTTCAAAGGTTGAATGGAGTTCATACTCACAGTATGTGTTGCCTAGAACTCTATGATCTCTTGCTGGAAAACTTTAACCAAAACCTTTTCAATTAACTGAACGCATTCCTCATGGAAGTCAGCCAAGCCAAAGCTGGACAAACAGGGTTTCAGTGATCCTTTGCAATAACCTTTCCCTGCTCCTGGCTCTGGATAGAGTTCATTAGTAAGTTATATGATTAATAAAAAGATGAATGTAACATTGAACTGAATTTTGCTCTCTGACAGTTACATAATTCCAGTGTAGTTTCCTTCAGTGCTGCTGGAATCCTCATCTACGTGGTGTAAATGTCAGTCAAGTTTAGCCTGCAGTGAGCAGTGAGAAATGACAAAAGCAGGGGATTCTGAGGTGTGAGCTCAGCCAGCCTGGCTCAGTCTGAGCCTTGGTTCTGCTGCTGTGAGCTGTGCTGTTCTCTGCTGGAGCTGCAAAGGGGACTGAGGAATACCTGTCTTCTCTGGAAAAGCTGGGAGAAACACCTTCCCACAGCTTTTTGAGAAAAGACACTGCCTCTGCCACTGGAATTCCTCAAGAATTGTCTTGGAGGAGCATGCTGTGTGAATGCCACTCTGTGGCTGTTCTCCTGTGCAGCACATCTCTTGCTGACCCCTCCTGGGGATAAGTGACTGGGCTGGAGGGACCTTTTGTCTCAGCTGGTGCATTTTTGTGCTCAACATGTGCTGCTGTGGTAGCCAGCAATATTTGTAAAAGACAGCTTGTTCTAGCCACACAGACAGAGCTCCAAATTTTCTTTGTGTAAGCCCTTATTAAACTCAATTGCTTTGATGTGAAAATGTCATCCCAAACAGCTCCTTACTCAGATAGTACCAGTGTCCAGATATTTATCAGTGGAATGACATGAAGGGATATGAAATTGTGTGCACTGATGGAGGACATGTCTCCCAAATAAACTGTTTATCATTTATGTCTTCCTTTAGTGTCATAACCTGGATCTACCAGAGCTTATGAGCTCAGAGTCAGGCACTGATCTGGTTCACCTTGACATGGACAGGTAACCTGCAGCTGTCTCTAGAGGGTTACCAGGCACTCAGGTTTCTTGTCCTCAACCCCAAGTGCTGTCTGTGCCTTTGTTCTGAGGCACTTTGTCATTATCCACCAATGCCAGCGTGGGCCCTTGTGTCCACGTGCCTGCACAAGGGTAGAAATGGTTTTCATGAAAAGCCACCATTTGGACCATGAAACAGCAACTGCTTAAATGTGTAACATTAAATGTATTAACAACATGCAACCCTCTGTGTAATTATCCCCATCCCAGCTGATTAACTCTGTCCTGACTGGTGTTAGCTCAAAGGGAACGTTCTCCAGCTGCATAGCATCCAATTCCAGAACACAGGAGGGGCTATTTCACATCTTTTCCACTTTCTCAATATTCCTGCTTCGTTCTCTGTCTTCACTTGGTGCCTGTGTGTGCCTGTGTTTTATCCCCCCCAGCCCAAGGATTCCCCTGCAGCCCTGGCTGGGATGTCACCTGTGTCACCTGTGCTGCTTCCCAGGGCTGGGAATGTCTGCATTCACTGCAGTGTGAGCAGCCGTGGGCACCGTGGGGCCCACTCAGTCCTGGCCACTTTGTGCCCTGCTCTGCCCCCTCCTGGGTTGTTTCTTGGAGGGCATGTGCCTTTTGAACAGCAGAAACCACCATGGAATTCTGCCACAGCTGGACACAGCACGAGTCAGTCCTTTAGTGTGCACAGAAATCAGTATTGACCACAAACACCCCCCACGCCCCACACGGGCCCTTCTCTTGCCCATGGAAAGATAATCTGCCTGTTTCACTGGAGTTTGTATAGGGCACTCTAATGAGCCATGGCCACCTCCAATTTTGTGACTGGGTCACCAAAATATGGCATAAGAGGTGTAACAAATATTGCATTTTTATTGTAGCACCACCATTTCCTCTTTCTTTTAAAGAACCTTCCTGTGTAGCTCCAAAAGGGAGGAGAAAAGAGAAATATCTGCTTGTTGCTTTGCAGCAGTGCAGCTGGCTCCCAAAGCACTGAGCTGTGTCTTTAAGGCAGTACAGAGCCAGTAATCCAGTAAATACTGTGCTCTCCCATTGAATAATGCAATGGATAATTGCTTAAAAGACCACACAAATGACTAAAGCTCAAACGAGTGTTGTGTGCTGCAGGTTGGCTGCAGCTGGGGACAGGATGCTTTGGTGCTGGGGACAGGATGCTTTGGTGCTGGGGACAGGATGCTTTGGTGCTGGGGACAGGATGCTTTGGTGCTGGGGACAGGATGCTTTGCTGGGCCCAGCTCAATTTAAGCGAGGGAGGCTGTGTCTCTGCTGCTCTGAGTGATGCCTCACTGTGCCGTGGTCTGGAGGGGTCACCAGGCATTCCCAGGGCTCCTCAGCCCTTCAGAGCTCACTCTTTGCATAAGACATCAAGAGGCTTTTGATGCAGCAGTAGGAGGTACAGAGAGTGTCTCAGTGCAGGAATTTCTCCATTTTCCATGTGGGCTCACTGTAAAATCATACTTTGTGATTAGTGCCCAGCTACACCACCCTGGGGAGCAGTTTCCTGTTCCAGCTGGCTCCAGGGATCTCTTGGGGTTTAATTCATTTATTTTTCCACTCCTTTATTTTTTAACCCTCCTATTTGTCTTAGACTCCACCACCCTGGGCACTTTGTATCACAGTGGCTGATGAAAAATAACTAATTTTTCTTTGCAATCACCTCATTCACTGTTATTATCCATTGAAGTCTCCTGGAAATCCATTTTTCCAGTTACTAATTTTTACTTTCGTTAATTATTTTCTCCTTCTCTCACACACAGCCACCTCCCCTCAGCCCAGACCATTTCTCAGTCACCACAGGTTTGAGCTATGTTTTCTTGATGGGGAGAACCTTCCATGGCTTGTGTTCCTCCCCTTCAGATAGGTTTTCACTTCTTTTTGAATTCTACCTGGTTGGCTTAAATAACCCCTTGAACCTTGCTGTTTTCCCATGCTAATTTTACTTTTCTTGCCTTCCGTGTTTCTTTGAAAAGCTGTGCATTCCTTCTGGGACTCTATTATGGTTGCTTAAGTAGCCTCCATGCTGAGTTGAAGGATTTTAATTTCCTCACTTCTGACTTCAGGGCCTTTTTGACTGGCTTCCTCATTTTTTTTTTTTTTTTTTTAAATCCCCTTTCTAAAGCCTAATGTCACAGTGCTAGGTTTTGTTGCATTCCCTCCCACAAGGACACTGAACTTAATTACACTATGCCCCTTTGTACTTAGTGATTCAGCCAGAGTGAGTTCTTCAACCCTGCATGTCATTTTCACCACTAAAGGGACACTTGGTTGGTATTTCTTTAAGCAGGAAAGGTAACTTTCAACATTCTCTTGATTTATAATCCAAATGGAGCAGTTCCACAAGAGCTCTGCAGCCCAGTAAGTGTTGCCCTCACCCAGTGCACTTCTCTAAAATTACATTTCCTCATGGTGGCCAGGGTTGATTAGGAGAGCTGAGTCTGCAGGCAGAGTCTGGGGATGTGGTTTGGTAGAGAAGGACTGGAATGACCATGGAGAAGACTTTTTCTCAGTTCTGTATCTTAGTTTTGAGCTGGTACAGATCCTTCTGTGGGTGTCTTGATGTTAGGACATCTCTGTCTGTGGGAGCCCTGGAGTTTAAAGCTGTGCTGTGACTCTCAGGATGATGTCTGGGGAGTCTTGGGAGTGCCTGCCCCATCACAGAGCGGCTGTGAGGCTTTAGGTCCTGCCACCTTCACCTCTGACAGAATCAGAGTTGGGCAGGGTCATTAAGAATTAGCCTGCAGATCTCAGAAGTGTGGAAAAAATCCCTTATTGCTTGGAAGACTGGTACAGGACCCCTCTGCTGCTGTTCTTTCATCCCTGCTTCACCAGTGTGTCTCACTGAAGCCTCTCAGCTTTCATCAAGATTTTATATTTTATCTGCCCTTCCCCTGTGCCCCAGGAAAGTTCCCCCTCTGTTCCTGCTTGGGATGCCCGAGATCCCCCGAGTCCAGCTGAATGGCAGTGTAGGGAAGAGCGATTGCTGGCATTTCTTTGTCCACTGCTCTGTTTTACTGACCACATTTGTGATGCTGACTTGTGTCCCTGCGTGTCCCCTGCACAGGCAGGGCTCAACTGCAACTTTTGCCTTTTCCTTCACAACCAGAGATCTTGTTACTGACACACAGCTGACAGCCTGCCTCTGTCTGCTTGGTTTCCCCATTTCCTATTTAAATAACACCCTTGTGCCCTGCCAGGTTTCCTGAACGTTCTGGTCTGGTTCAGCATCCTCAGTGGAGTTCCCTGCCTCATCCTCCATTTCCCCAGGCAAGGAAGGGGCACTTTTGGGCTGGGGTCATGCAGTTTTCACCCCCTTCCAGAGACACCCTGGCTGCTGGAGTGGGCAAAAGTTCCATTTCTTTACCTTCAAGGCAAGGAACTCTGGCATGGCTCTTTCCAAATAAAAGTAGCAAAGATTGCTGCTGGTGTTTCACAGCGAAGTGTAGGAGGAAGCATTTTCAGTTTCTTTATGATAAACATGGGATTTTACCTCTGGATCCTGATATTAGCTGATCACTGTGGCTTCTGCAGAGTGCTGGGATCCTCCTTGGTGTGTGAGGGGCTGGGGTCTGTCCTGTGTGAGCACCAAGGAAAGGATTCACAGCTAAACCTCAGCCTGAGGGAGCTGCAGCAGCTCGGGGAGTTTGGGGTTTTGGTGAACATTCCTGAGCAAGGCTGGCCATCCACTTGTGAGATCCCATTCTTGGTCTAAGCTAGATTGGGAAAAATAATCATATCAATTGGAGCTTCATATCAATCCTCCAATCAATTTAATGGAAATCTTGTGCTTATTCAGGCTGGAAACTGCATGGACTTGTCTCATTTATCAGACAGCAAAAGGAAAGCCAGCAGCAGAAAATTCAGTGTATAAACTGACCTGGCAATCCCACCATAGGTCCTTGGGAAGGAATCTCAGGCTGCTGAATTACCTCTCTACAACAATGTTCTACAACTGATAATTAGCATGAAGGAAATTACTTTAGCATGTCTTGATGACATTTTTAAGATTTGCTGTCTGGGATGTGAAATACGGCCAGAATAGTCAGCTTGTAATTTCATCTTCATTTCAAAGAATCTGCTGCCAAAAAGATAATTTTGCTAAAAATTTCAAGTGAGAAAAATGCAAATTTAAGGCATGAATAGTAGGAGCAAAAAGATTTGTATGTGAATTTTGAAGAAACATTATTTTGGTAATGCCTTACATTTGCAAGGTAATTATTGTAGTAATTTGATACATTGAAGTGAAAAAGGTTTAAAACTGGAAGACAAATGTTGCTTAAAATCACATTCTGCCCCATTTTCATGGCAAAATTGTCTTCCCAAATTTTTAAGATAATTGCAGATGTTTCCAAGATAGTTCAACACATGAGACATTACTTGCTTTTGGAAGGGAAAAAATGCACTTTCCAGAGGCAAACCTTTATTTAATTAGCCCCAGTGTAAAGGTTTCTTGTATTCCTTTGCAGTTACACGGCCGTGGGAGGCTGTGCAGAACCTGAAGGGTGACTCCTACTGGGACTAATTCAGTCCAGACAGCTCCAAGTATGTTCATTAAACTCTGGCTGGGTTTCACACAGGTGGGGAAGGTTAGAAAGCACCAGATAGAGAATGGTCCTGATTGTGTTCAGCACAAAACACCATCTGTTTCACGAGAAAGAGGGGAACCGGATCAGCAGGTCCTGAGCAGTACTATCCTGCTGCTACAAGTCAGCTCTCTTTTTTATTTATTCTTTATTTTCTTGCTACATTTTTAAGCTTCAGTGTAAAGCAGCTAGAATGTAGAAATCCTGAGCTCATAAATCAGGGGGCTGCTGAAAAGATGCCAAGGTTTAAATTGCCGTGGGGCTTTCAGACTTGTAATACGTCAGGAAAAGAGGGAATTTTAAATAAGTGTTATGGTTGGCAAGAGAGGGGGAGAGACTAGAACAGGGTTTAATTCTGAAGGTTTAAAATAGAGTCAAATAGGCCTGAAAGTCAGCTGGTGTAGCAGTTCAAATGCTCCACATTGACTACTGCCTTGTCTTTACTTTTGAAGAACTGACAATAAGAGGGCAAAGTGTGTTGGAATGGTACAGTAACTATGTCAAAATATTGAGTATTTCATTGTTGAATTAGAACATCTTCTGCTAGTTAAGAAGAACCATTACAAGCAGATGTAAGTGGCTGAATGCAGATGAGCTTTGTGGGCACTGCCAGCCCTGACAGGGACCACGTGGGGAAAGAAGAGATTTTCCTCTCTGCTCTGCCTGTAGCGAATTCTGCTTGGAAAAGCCATGGATGGGACCTGCTGGCTGCAGGGCTGCAAACATCCGGTGCCTTGGAACATCAGAATGCAGGACCAAGATCTCTGTGGGTCCTGCAGGTGATGGAGCCTCAGCTCTTCAGGAATCACCTGTCCATGGAAGGGCTTTGCTCGGAATCCAGGGGCTCAGCCCGCCACTCCCATTTCTTATAATCTTGGTTTATTGTGTATAACCCCCAAACTCTGCATTAGTGGGACTAAAAGTGGAGTAAACTGCAAGTCTCAGTTGTCACAGATGCATCAATACTTTAGTGGTATTTGATATTTTTGTTAAATTCTCAGGTCGCGAAATCACACAGAACTGGAAATTCCCCCTTTTCTTTTTTTGGCCTCTCTCTCTTTCCCCCTTTATCCTTTCTGTTTTCTGTGTTTTTAATATAGTTCCATTACTTGAACAGGACTAATTTCCTGACCCATTAGACCAATAATGGTTTTGCCATTCTTTAGCTGTGAAATGCTGACCTAGCCTTGGCGTGCTCCAACAAATTGTTCACATTAGAAACAGGATTTTGGGATCCGAGCCAGAGTTTTACAGGAGAGAGCAGAGATGAGTGTGGGCTCAGCAGAGCACTGGTGGAGGTGGAAACAATTGCCATGTAGCTGGCATGAGTCCCCCTGGCACACGGCTGATGCAGCGTGGCAAAGTCCTGTAAGAAATGTGTGTGGGTTGCTCCATCCTCGCTTCCCTGAGGAGAAGCATCACAAATATTCAGTTCATGATCTTTGCAGAACCCTGTGCTCACCTTTCAGTATTTGTCTTGCAACACCAGCAGATTCAAAGGCTTGGATATTTATGTTTAGAATAGAATTTTCTGGGCAGCTTAGCTCCTGTCCAGTGCAGACCCTGAGATTAGCTCAGATGGTCAGAGCACGGTGCCACAAACCACCAGGGTGGCAGGATTAATTCCCATATGGCTCATTCACTCTGGAGCTGGACTTGAGGTTTCCTTGTGGGTCCCTTCCAACTCAGAATATTCTGTTACGAGAATCTGTGGTAAGGTGACCCCCAGAGATGCTTTTAATGGTGTCAGCCTACCTGGAATGTGATTTTTGTTTTTAAAACAAGGGCTTTTGTTACTGTTTTAGAACTCAGGATTTTTTGGTTTATGGAAGACTTTGACCATGTGTGATTCCCTTCACCAGGTTGTGCACCTGGACAATCCTTTACCATTTAAAAGGATGAATTATTCCGTGGCACTGAGGTAAGAGCATGTATCCTCCTCTGTGGAGTGGGTGTGTGCTCAGGGCAGCTGAAGATGAACCTGCTGAGAGCAGGTACCGAGCTTGGACTGGCAGAGACAGTTTGGGTTTGGGTTGTTCCTGTCAGCAGTGGTGAGGTGAAGAAATGAGACAGCTCAGCAGCTGTGCAGCCACTGAACAGGGTTCCTAGGGATTCCAAAAACTCCCATCTTACACTCAGCTCAAACCAAGGTTCAAATCTCTTTGCCTCCTCCTGCCTGTCCTGGGTGCTTTTTCCTGGGGTTAAGAGCACGTGAGGCTGGACTGAGAGCTGCTGGTGGTTTTGGACCTCCTGACCTTCCTGCTCAGCTTTTTTAGCATGGACTTTCCTACAGCCCTCCCCTCTGTTTTCCAGCTGGGATAGCTGAGCAGAGATGAATCAACACCCCTCGTGTCCTCGCTGTGGTGACATGGAGCTTTGCTGACATTGGAGGTGCAGTTGGGTGTCACCTCCTCCAGAGCCCGGTGTCCCCATCCTTTGCTGTGGCACTGTGAACAGGGGCTGTGGGGCTGGGGGCACGGCCCCAGACTGCTGCTGCAGAGCCTGGACACCTCCAGAAGGCCTGGGCTGTGCCACACAAAGTTCCAGTCACTTCTGCAGCAGCTTTAGCTTTTAAAGCTCCCACTGCATCCCCCAGATCCTTCTGTGACCCCCAGAGTTTATCACAGAAAGCACGAGACCTTCATTACCGACTGTAAGGAATTTTAGCAAACAATAATTAGCAGCATTTAAAAGATGTTCTGTAGCCTGAAACTCTGAATCCAGGGGTGGGTAACAAGCAGCCGGGGAGCACATGTGTGTGTAACAGTGTCAATATTGAAAGCCCCTACTGTGATGAGCCAGAGCAAAGCATTTTTAGTCGACATACTTTTGGGATCGCTAATGATTAATTAGTGTGTATCGTAATGTAAAGCAAATGTCACCTCTGCTACCTGGGGCTGCTGTCATTTGAGAGGGGGAGCTGTGCAGGGCAGGGAGGCAGAGCAGAGCAAACAGCATCGCAGGGGATGCTGCCACCTCGTGGGGAGCGCCCCGCGGGTGGGAGAGGATGGGAGAGGATGGGAGAGGATGGGAGAGGATGGGAGAGGATGGGAGAGGATGGGAGAGGATGGGGGAGGATGGGAGAGGATGGGAGAGGATGGGAGAGGATGGGAGAGGATGGGAGAGGATTCGGAATGAGGATGGGAGAGAGGATGGGAGCAAGGATGGGAGCGCCCCTCTCCCGCGGCATCCCTGCGCTGCGGAGCGCATCCAGAGCTGTGAAACCATTCCCAGAGCAATGAAACCCTTCCACAAACAGCAGTGAAACCCTTCCCAGAGCAGTGACACCCTCCCAGAGGAGTGAGACCCTTCCACAAACAGCAGTGAGACCCTCCCAGAGCAGTGAGACCCTTCCCAGAGCAGTGAGACCCTTCCCAGAGGAGTGAGACCCTTCCCGAGCAGTGCCCTCCCTCCATCCCTCCCTCTCTCTCCGCTGGGAAAGGGAGGGACCCCCCGGACCCCCCTGAAAACCCGGCAGAGATTTCTGACCCCGCAGGGCAGAGCCGTGGAAATAAAAGCCGGTTTAGGTGCCGAAGAAGCACATTATTGCTGATTATTACTGATGATGGCTCCCCTAACTGGCCTCGTTATCTGAAGGTGCTGCAGTTGAAGCAGTTCTCAAGACGGGCACAGAGCAAAGGCTTTTACCTTTCCCTGGGGAAGTCCAGGAATTGTCTCTCTCCGTATGGAAACCACGTTACACTTATTGTTGTAATTGACAGCGCTGTGTTTTATCCCATCCCACTCTTCCTTTTCATTCCTCAAGAGCTGCAACTTTTCAGCATCAATTATATTATTTTATAAACATTTGTTGCTCATCTTTTAAAATTTCTGGCTGGGAAATTGTTACTAACCAAGAGGAAACACCAAAAATATCTAGAAAAGGAGATTTTTCTGTTTGCAATGGGAGAGTGCCAAGGTATAACTGCAGGCTCAGCCTAAAAGTGTTGGTTTACTGATTTTGGCAAAAACCAGGGGTGTCACAACTGAACTAATAAACATTTTCTATTCAGCACCATGTAATGCTGAACTGATGATTTCAACAAATGCATTTGTCTTCTGAAACTGCAGCATGAAACTTTGTAATCTTACTGTCCAAAACAAAACAAAACAAAACAAAGGTCAATGTGACATTACAGCTGTGGATCCCTAACTACTGTAATCAGATATCACTAATCTGGGCAAGTTGTGTGAACTCAATACAGTTGCAGTTCAATTTGAAAAGGAGAAGATTTGTTTGATTTATCACATTTTTTTGTGCATGCAAGTTGAAAAGCGTGCTTGATTTCCGCTATAAATTGTATCCAGGCCTCATCACTCCATATTTTTAGAGGTATGCTGACATCCTAAGCACAGTAGGATCTATACTTGGCATTTTAAAGGGGCTTTTATAATTTATGTGGATGTTTGATACAACATATTTTTTCAATCTGTTGTGTGGGAGGGTCATGAATTTGAGCTTTCATTTCCCCTACATTCTAGGAACAGCTAATTTTAAACTAAACTGTACAGCTTACATATATTTCCAATTCTCTGCCTAAACTATATAATGGTAACTTACTGTGTAATTGATAAATTTCTTATGTAAATAATAGCTGTAGTGGACAGAATTGTCAGACTTTTATCTACCTAATTGTCAGCATGGCTTTGATTAGTTTTGATCTTTTGCTACTTATTGTAGCAGATTAAAAACTTGCATTTCATGTTGCTATTTTTTGGCAAATAAAATTCATGGAAATATTCTATTACATGTCAGACAGCACCGTGGTTGTCTGGTAAATAAATAATACCTAAAATGACAGTCTTGGTACTGAGATACACAGACAGCTGCAAGGGGATGGGAATTGATGCAGCCAAGTTAAAACCATCTCTTCTGTGATAATCCTGACCATAAAGAGTGAAATTCCACTTAAATCTCTATTTCAGTGTATTAACCTGTCCAGAGTGAGAGGCAGCTACTGAAACATTGCTCAGTTTCTGCTTTTACTCTTTTATTTAATTTTATTCAAAATTCTGGTTTTGTTCAGCTTTTATGTTTTTATTTCAGCAGGAACTTTGCAACCTAGAAACTGCAAAGCCCAAGGGATGCTTCCTTTCCCATCACATCTCTTAATCCCTTTATGGAAGGGGAATGTGTGCCTTGTCTAGTGTGTTGTTTCACAGGGGAGATTTTTTCTTCTTAAAATATTTGAGATTTCTCTTACACTAAAATCTCTCAGAAGGAATGCAAAGGAAAGCTCAGAGAATTTCATAGCAGTTGTGGACCTTCCAGTTATTCTAATTCCAGTCTTGGCTGTGTTTAGAATTGGACTCTGTAATTTAGAGGATTTTCATGGTGAGTTACAGGGGTCGAGAGCGTTCCCTGATTCTCCTCTGCAGGGACCAGGACAGTGCTGGGAGATGCTTTTTGTTATTCTTGGGGGTCCCTGGGGCTCCTGGCTGGGCTGGGATGAGCTCCCCAGGGCTCTGTGTGTGCTGGGGCACAGCCTGGCAGGGGCAGCTCCTGTGACCGGGGGCTGATCCAGCTGGACACACATTTCATGGGAGCAATCCCCCAGGAACCCGAGTTCAGCCCTTCTCTGGTCCCTCTCTGGTTCTTCTCTGGTCCCTCTCTGGTCCCTCTCTGGTCCCTCTCTGGTCCCTCTCTGGTTCTTCTCTGGTCCCTCTCTGGTCCCTCTCTGGTCTCTCTCTGGTCCCTCTCTGGTCCCTCTCTGGTCCCTCTCTGGTCCTGTGCTGAGCTCTGGCTGCAGGGGATGCGCTACCTGAGGATGCAGTGAGAGCTCAGCTGCCAGGATGGGGCAGGGACAGCGCCGTGATTCCTGCAGGGAGCTGCTGTGGGGCTGTCCTGTCCTTCCTGGGGCTGTCCTGCCCTTCCTGGGGTTCATCTGTCCTTCCTGGGGTTCATCTGCCCTTCCCGGGTCTCTCCTGTCCCTTCCCGGGTCTCTCCTGTCTCTGCCCGGGTCTCTCCTGTCCCCTCCCGGGTCTCTCCTGCTCCTCCCTTGCCCTTCCATTCCCGGGTCTCTCCTGTCTCTGCCCGGGTCTCTCCTGTCCCTGCCCGGGTCTCTCCTGTCCCCTCCCGGGTCTCTCCTGTCCCATCCTGGGTCTCTCCTGCTCCTCCCTTGCCCTTCCCTGCCCTTCCCTGCCCAGGCTGTGCCCACCCAGGTCTGCATCGCTGTGGTGTCTCTGCTGGGAGCACAATCTGATATTGCTTACACTCACTCAGTCATGCACAGCTTGTGATATGATCAGTTCAGAGCTATTCTGCATATTCTATTAATATTTCAGGTGTAATTATATTATTAATGCATTACATAAAGAGGGTGCAGCGTTAGCTTGTGTTAACTGGGTGTATTCTCCTCCTGAGCACTCCCTCAATCTTCCTGGACCTGCCACGTTCTGAGCATGAGGGAACAGCGATTTCTGTCCAGAGGCAGCTCTGCAGGCACTGTGTATGTTTAATAAAGTGCATTCACTGATTTTGTGAAGACACTACACAAGGCTGAATGCTGAGTTTCATAGACATATACTGCTAAAATTGCCTCGCCTATTATAAAGATAAAAATATCTTTTTGTTCAAATGTTCTGCTTGCTTCTTTACAAATGAAGGAGTTAAATGCTGAAAGGCAGGTGGATGCTGTAACTACTTTAGAAAAGGATGAATAGGGCTGATGGCTAAAGCTACAGGGAATCTATTGAAGGTCCAGATGCAGACGTGGCTCTTACTCTGCACACAGTAGTTCAAAGTGGGGTGAAGCTGCCTGGTTAATTGGCTATGAAATAACTAACCTCTGGGAGAAAATTGCCCTCGTAGTTAATTGCTTGTGTAACATGTAGCCACCTGGCTGATTGGTGCCCTCACCTATATTTACACCCAGCCTCCTTTCAGTGCTGGCTGTGTGCATTCACCCGCTGGCCCTCCTGCATTAAAGGAAATATGACCATCAAGGTCAGTTTTGCTTTTCATTCTTCCTTTATCTCCTTCTGAATCTCCCATTTCTCATATAAGAAGAGCAAATCCAATCCTAAAGTAAATCCGTGGGCTTTGGCAGAACGGTTGTGGAGTGAATTTGGCCCCAATTGTTTATTTTGGTGATATTACAGAATCCTCAGGGCCGGAGTGGGGAGGTGAAATCTGACAGGCAGTGGAAGCCAGAAGGCAAAGCTGCTGAATGAGAGGAAGGAAAGCAAAGAGTTGAAATAGAGAAGGGAAGTCCTGGTGCTTTTGTGATGGAAAAATCTGTGGGAATAGGCAGGACAAATAGCACTCAAAGGAGATACTGAGCTTTTCTGAGGGGGAGGGATGGAGAGGAGGGAAATGATGAACAAGTTGCATGTAAAATTGTGTGACTTCAAGTGGCTTTGTGCTCCTGTGCTGGTTGTGTTTGGAGTGGTGCTGGGGGCTGAGCAGTGTCCCGGGACCTGGGGCTGTCTGAGCCAGCTCTGCTGAGCCCTGTGGTGATGTTTTCCTACCTTTAGAGAAGAGCTGCAGCTCACCACCTTTCCTGAGGTGTGATAGCCTTGGGTGCAGGCAACAGGAACGTTACACACACCTGTACTGACAGATTTCCATGTGATATACAGGAACTAACTGAGCAGAGACTGAGGCTGCTCCTTTGCTCCCAGGAATTGCCTTATTTATTCAGACAGCACATTGCCACAGGTGTCACACAAGAGGTGATGGAGCTCTGAATGGAAGCAAACCCAGGGGACAAAGGGGTTTTCTGGTTTTGCTTAGCTGGCTGAGAGTCTGGCACTTTGTCTAAGCCTGTCATCCAGAGTCCTCCACCCATGAGCTCCCTGCATCCAGAGAGAAATTCACCTCATGGGTGGGAGACCTGCTGTGTCTCCATGAAAACAGAGAAACCACAGTCAAAAAGCTCAGACAGGTGGGTTTTCCAGAGCCCAGCGCTCAGGGAGGTGAATTCACGTGTCCTGCAGCTCTGTGACACCTCGTGTTGTGTCTCAGAGGGGGCTGCATGGTCCTGCTCACACTGGTGGCCTCTGAACGCTCCCCTTGGGGATCAGAAGCTTTTGGTGAGTGGTTCTGCCTCAGGGAACCCAAATCCTGTCCAACAAACTCCAGTTTAACACTTTGGAAATGTTAGGGTCCTTCTAATTCTTCACTGTTTTCTCTTTATGTGAACGACTGTTACTCTTTCATTTACTTAGCTGAAATGTGAACTTTGTAAAGAGAAATGGACACTGTTTCTGTTACTGATAAAGATTCTGTTACTGATAAAGATTCTGTTACTGATAAAGATT
>NC_031772.1:497581-500599 GCF_001522545.3 Parus major
GCTGAAGGTGTAAGGGAAGCTAAATGGAAACCTTGCTCCAATAGAATGCAGCAGATCTGTGAGAACTGTGACAGAAGAGTGGGATTAACACATCACAACTCTAAGTGATAAGGACCTGACAAGGGTAATTTCCTTCACACGTTTCTACAAGGATCTATATATACAGAACTTGAACTTGAGAGATAACACGGGCATAAAAATATACATAAAAATGGTGTGACAGAAAAAGATTATGTTAACAACTATTTCCCAGTCTGTAAAACGTGGGGAAAGTGCATAAATTCATGGGCTGGTATGAGAAATTGTCTCCCTTAACTCTATTGTGTTATAATGAGGACCTTCCACTTGTATTAAAAATGGAGCCTTTAGAAGCTAGCAACAAAAAGGGTCCATTTGTATTAAAGATTTGTTTAAGGATGGGCATTTTAAATCGTTTGACCAATTTGTAGAAGATTTTAATATTCCTGGAGCTCAGTTTTCCCGTTTCCTTTGGGTAAGACATGCTGTTCTTTGTGAATTAAAAAAGGTATAGAAATGCAAATGTAGCAGATTGAAAAATTGTTGTACAAAGAGACTGTCTCCCTAAATTGATTTCAAGGCTATATAGGACATTGTCTGTTTCCTTAGACAAAGGCAAATTGGAAGTTAAAGAGAAAAATGAGAGAGATTTAGGTAAAAATCTTAATATACAAGAATGGAAACTGACAGTTTAATAAAATGGATTTGTATGAAAATAAGACATCAGGTTGTTCAATTTAATTACATCCTATTCAGAGAACCTATTTACACCCTTTAAAATGGCAGAAATATATAAAGAGATTGTTACCATGCTATAATAACAGCAAGGTGCTGCATTGGGGGTAATGTATACATATACTTAGGTATTGTATGGACATCAAATGTTTTCACAGAAAGGTTTCAGGAATTCTGCAAAATGAGACCTGTTGGTGTGTTTAGACTGAATTTTAAAGACTTGTTGATTACACCAGTGGGAGAGAGATATTTCTGGATGTGTTTCAAGGAGTTTTTAACAATTTCTTCCTGTGCTTAAACACGAAGACATTAGAGAGCCAGAGGAGAAAGGTGGTCTGTGTTATCTGTGGCAGAATATTAAATTTATTCCATGCCTTGGCATTGTATTGTTAACTATTCCACAAGAGTAGTGCACAGAATAAAATAAATTTAAGCTTGTGAAATGAAGGCTGGATAAACAGTGAAGACACTGAGACGTGGCCAAGACACAGCATTTACTCTGTGAAAACAAGTGAAACTCTCCAGGCACTGCAAAGCTATTATTGTCCAAATTCTCAGGGGGATAGTAAAATCAAATACTAAAGAAAGACTGAAATAATCATTAAAAGCACACCCAGAGTTTGGAATCTTTCCTGATGCCTGAGGAGGTGTCGAGCCATGCTGGATGGAGCTGGTGCTGTGGTTGTTAATTCAGCTTTGTGAGAGGTGCTCAGCCATTCCCAGCACAGGTGAGTGAGTGGCTCACGAGGACAGGTCCCTTCTCCGTGGTGGGGAAGGTGAACTCAGGTTTCTGCTGGGGTTTCTGGCTGTGACAAAAACGTCCCAGGAAGTTTCTGCAGTGACAAATTCCCTCTGCTCTGGGCTCTGCTGGGGCTCCTCAGCTCCTCAGCACGGTGGTGCTCCCTGAACCAGGAGTGATGGAGCCCTGCAGGGTGAGCTTTGCCCTGTTCCATTCTCTCACTGTGTGGGAGCAGTGCCTGGGCTGTCCTGGCAGGGTGGCAGCAGTGTCACCAGGGACAGGTCCTGCAGCTCTGTCCTGTTTGTGTGTCCTGCAGGAGGCAGCTGCAGGTGGTGCAGGTGTGCAGCTCACACCTTCTCCCTTTGTGCCAAAACCCATGTCTTGGCCCTGGGACTGGGAATCTCACATGCCACACGTCCAGAGGGGTGTTCCTGTGCCAAGAGCTGCCTGCAGGGAGTGCAAACAGCCAGCAGCAGTGTTCCAGGGAGCTGGGAGCAGTCTGGCCCCTGGGCAGGACACAGGCCAGTCTCTGACTCCAGGGATGTTGTTTGGGAGCTCTCTGTGCTGTTCTGAGATCTGTCTGGTGGTTGAAAGCTAAATTTTGCTTTGATATTTCCTGCTTTTGAGCCACCCAGTTCAGCAGATGACAGTGCTACTTCATCAGCTCCTGTGAAATGAAAGGGGTACTTTATATGTTCTGTAAAGTTTGTTGTTCTTCAGCCAAAGTTGGCTCATTCTTCTCAGTCCTAAATAAGTGTATTGTCTTCCTCCAGTAACTGAAAGACCAAGAGTACAGAAGGAAACAAAAGGGATGACTTTAAATGCATTCTTACTAATGAGTTAATCAGCATGTTTGAATGCTAATAAGCACAAGTTGATAACTGGATCATCTCTTTTCTATTGTCCACTGGGAAGCTGCATTTAGGAAATTAATTCAAAATTCATATTTAACTCACTTTGCTTATGAATTAATGTGCATATTTAAATCTACCATGCAACAATATCTTTGGTATCTGCTTGTTTTTTTCTGTCTCCTTCCTCCATTAATAATTACTATTCTCTAGTAAAAATTAAAGGGGAGAGGAAATACTACTGATCATGAATTCTAGCACTGTCATGCAAGGATTGCCTCTAGAGCCTGCAGTCACTTGCTGTTTAAATAAAGGCCTGTAATTCTTGCCTTTGCATCTGGAGTGTCTGTCCTGCTGTGGCATCAGTGGAGCCTGTCCCTGCTGGCTCAGGACTGCCCTGGATGCCTGAGGAGTGTCAGTGACAGCGGCTGGGGAGGGAGCCCAGCTCTCAGGAGTGCTCCCAGCCTCGGGAAATGTGAGTCCTTGCAGTTTCAGCAGAAAAATGGGCACCTCAGGATGCTCTGGGCAGGTTTGGGATGCTCTGGGCAGGTTTGGGATGCTCTGGGCAGGTTTGGGATGCTCTGGGCAGGCTCAGGGATGCTCTGGGCAGGTTTGGGATGCTCTGGGCAGGTTTGGGATGCTCTGGGCAGGCTCAGGGATGCTCTGGGCAGGCTC
>NC_031772.1:501173-502277 GCF_001522545.3 Parus major
CAGGCTCAGGGATGCTCTGGGCAGGCTCAGGGATGCTCTGGGCAGGCTCAGGGATGCTCTGGGCAGGTTTGGGATGCTCAGGGCAGCCCACAGATATCAGTGAGTACAGCGAGAGAGGTGGAGCTGAGGAGCAGCTCTTGCACTACACGAAGATAAAGGTTCCTTACTGTGAGGGGTGGAGCAGGAGGAGATCTCGTCATGTCCAAGGAAGAGATGGAGTCCCTGAGGTTGATCCCAGGAGCTGCTGATCACCAAACCTCCTGACAGGGCTCCTGCCCTGTTTGGCAATAGAAAACTGTTTAGCTTTTCCTGTTAATTTTTGTAGTTACCATTAAAGGCAATACCACAACTAACATTATATCGGGCCAAATTACACTTGTGTGCTGCTTCTATTTTTTTTCTTTCATGCTGTGGCATTTCCTTTCCCTTGAAAACACTCTTTCACTCGGTCTAGCAATTAACTGCTTGAACAGTATAATAAGGAAGCAATTAAGAGGTGACAGAGAAAAATTAACACTCCATTTCACATTAAAGGCCAAGTGAGTATCCTGGCCATTGTGAGTTAAACGTGTCTTTGAAAACCCGTAGTTTGGATGTATTTTTGTCTTGAATAAGAAGCCAGCTCCGTGTTTTTTAGTCTGGAGTCCCAATCTGAAAATGGACGGTAACTAATTGGGAGCTGTCTGCTGAAACAGGCTGTATTAATTGCAGTTTGTTCTTCTCTAAGTGTCAAGGAAAACAAAATCTCTGTAAAGTGTAGGCACAATCTATGCGGCCTTAATTTGAATATGCATGTATCAGGGCAAATAAAGAGAAATACTGCACCAATGTTGCCATGGCAGGCAGCATTTGCATAATAAACAACAGCTATCATCAGACTTTCTTGATGAATTCTCTCCTGTGTTGTCAGCTGGACCCGGCGCTAATAAAGAGCCAATAGCCAGAGAGTAAGAGTGGGTTTTGCTTGTAAATGTGCGGGGCAGATGGGCTGGGATGGAGCTGGGCATCGGAGGCGTGCAGCTGTGCTCCAGATGTGCTCCAGCTGTGCCTGCAGGTGCTCCAGCCCTGTGCTCCAGCTGTGCTCCAGCTGTGCTCCAGCTGTGC
>NC_031772.1:502557-504221 GCF_001522545.3 Parus major
CAGCTGTGCCTGCAGGTGCTGCAGGTGCTGCAGGTGCTGCAGGTGCTGCAGGGCTCCAGTAAAGGCCTCCCCAAGCAGGTCTCCAGTCCAGTGATTCCGTGCTCTCTGGTTTGGGACAATCCCACAGGGGGGAGAGGTCCCTGGTGCTGGTTTGTGTTTCATACACAGCCAGGGGCTGCACACTTTTGGCCAGGATTTTTAGCAGTTGCTAAGGGAGCTGTGAGAGCTCTTGGGCTGGGATGTGCCAGTGGAGTCGTGGATGTGCTGCTCTCCTTCCAGAGGAGCTGAGATTGCTTCTCTCTCTCAGGGATGGTCCTTGGCTTTTCCATAACTTGCTGAAGAATAACGCAGTGCTGAAAGACAAAGAGGCTTTCAGAGTCACCACTGGTTGCTAAACTGAGCCAGTCCCTGGTTTAGTTTGACATTTGGAATCTGCATGGGGATTTCTCTTTTACTTTTCTCTATGAATTGTGTTTAGTAACAGATGTAGTCTCTTCACATTATTTTTGCTCCCTTTAATAAATTGTAAGGAATAAGCTGACTATCAGTATTACATGAAAAGTAAGCAATGATTTTCAGGTTTTATTTTGCTCTGAATGTCAGAAATTATTCCTTTATCTGGGCCTATTTTTTAGCTAATGGATGGATCATGTAATATCTATAGTAGGTAATATCTCCTCCTAAACAGAAAAGAAAAAAGTCTCTTCAAACAAGTAACCCCAGATCTCATACAACAGCACAGCATGTGTCAATTCACACTGTGCCATGTGACATGAAACTACTTAATACAACCTGACTCGGGGTGACATTTGTATTGCCCATATCATAGAATAAAAAAATAACACTTTCACAAGTGAGGAATTATCTTCTCCAGTTGATGGTATTTTGCTATTTGCAGGTAAACGTGAAAAACAGGTAAGGGTTAGTGAGCTAACTTGAAAAGAAATGTTCAGTAGGGAAGAGATTTGATAAGGGCCTAACCATGCTGACAATGCAAGCAAAAGAAATGGTTCTGTTCATGAAAGGATGGCTCTGTCTTCAGATGTGGTTTGAACTGAAGCAGGGGAAAACCCAGAGAGGAAATCTCAGCTTTTGAACAACAGGCTTGTGAGCTAATTAAGGCTGAAATACAATTTTAAGGAAGGAAAAGAAAACATTTTCTATTGCCAAGGACCAAGGGCACGTTTTAATGCCAGAGCTGACACTGCAGGGGATGGGGAATGCACAGATACCCCAAAGATGTGCAGGGCACTGGGCAAAGGGCACCAGGGCTGGGTGTTCTCCTCCCTGTGCCACCTCTGTGCTGTGGCTGCTCACCTTGCCTCATGTGGGACAGTTCTGGGTCTCTCCACAGCCATTGAATTCTTTGGTTTATTCACAAAAATCCTGATTTCAGCCACATCTGAGAGCAGTGAGTCCTGTAAATGCTGGACAGGGAAGTAGCTTCTGAGTAGTGAGAGTCATCCACGGGCTCTGGTACTTTCTCTGCTCACAGGAAAATCCCCAACCCTTCTGGAGGCTTTTCTATTCAGGCTGGATCTTCTTCATACCCACAGGAGTCCCTTTGCAGGAGCTTCTCGTGCTGCTGTGCCGTTGTCCCCAGATTTCCTGCTCTGAAAACATCTCCTCGTTGTGTATTCCCAAAAAGCATCAGGAATGGCCAG
>NC_031772.1:504878-505556 GCF_001522545.3 Parus major
TCCCAGCTCCCAGCTCAGCCCAGTCTCCAGCTGCTCAGGATGCTGCAGGATATTTTGCACAAGCCCTTTCCTGCAGCCCAAGTGGCTGTTTTACCTTCCAGAGCTGCCCATGGGAACACCCTGACAGCAGACACATGGCAGAAACCCTGCCATGGAGATTCCTGCAGGAATTGCTGTGCAGGGCAGTCAGTGTGCCTGTTTGGGATGAGGCTGGCTGATTTCTGCCATCTGCCTGGGTGACACTGCTCCCTGGAGGAGCTCTCCTCTTCTGCTCATTCCTGAAGCCCTGAACAGCCAGGAACAAATCCACACTGTGATATTTAAGGTTCTTTTGGGCTAAACCTTGTAGCCTCATGGGTCTCTGCAAAGTTACACAGCTCAGAGCAAAGCTGCACCTTGGCAGTGTGCTGGTACTTGTGTGTTTCTGGGACTTCAGATTATGGAGG
The DNA here is from genome assembly GCF_001522545.3 of Parus major. NCBI lineage: Eukaryota > Metazoa > Chordata > Aves > Passeriformes > Paridae > Parus > Parus major. The sequence continues at coordinate 505,325 of NC_031772.1, forward strand.
GCTTGGAAAGATTAACTGTAAATTTATTTCAGCTGTTTTCACTGAGTTTTTTCTTAGGAAGCCACACAAATAAGCTTGCAGTGAATATTTGCTCTCCTGCCATGGCCCCGTGCTGCCACTGCCATGGAAACCATGAAATCTCCTCTCCTTCCCCATCTCATCTGCTCAGCTGGGGAGCCTCTGATGCCACAGCCAAGGCAGCGCCTCTTTCCAGCACTGGGGCCACTTCCTC
>NC_031772.1:506161-526130 GCF_001522545.3 Parus major
CTGTGCTCTCTCCAGCCCAGCCCAGCCCAGGGGATCAGCCCTGTTCCTGCTGTGGGACACTGGGGACTCCCTGGTTAAACCCTGCCAGAGTTTGGAGCTCTCCAAGTGCTTGGGAGAGTCTGGGGGATCCTTTGTGGACACCTTTGCACATCATTTCTTACTGGGAGTGGCAGTTCCAGAGCTCTTGAATCACTTCTTGAAGCTTTAAAAGTGTTGTGCATTTTTTCTTCACAAGGGGAGGAAGGCACATATCAAATCTTAGAAATGAAAATAACGTGACAATTTTGCCAAGCACCATGAAATGAGGATTTGTGAGTTTGTTGATGTCCCCTGGGGACCCGAGTGCAATAAAAGCAGGAATTGTGCTGACTCTGGTGCAAGTGAGGAACATGTTCAACTTGGAGGCAAATGGTTTTGTGGCACAATCCAGGGATAGAGCTCAGCTGTCACTCAAACCCTTAATCCCCCAAATCTTTAGCGCTTCAGGATTAATTTCTCTAAATATTGTGCCAAATATAATGGTCTCTGTATCTCTCACTGTTAGACAGCTATGAACTACAAGGAGCCTTTTGTCTCCCTAATAGGATTCATCCCTAATTCCAAACTCATAAGGCATGAGTTTAAAATAAAAAAATCTATAACCCATTTTCCACAGGTAGGAAGACACCAGGCAGTGAAGGTGAAATCCTGGCTGTGCTGCTGCCCTTTACAGCAGGAACAGGCACTGCAGGTTCCTGCTTTATCCCCACCCGGATTTCCAGGCTGATGAAGGGAAGCGATTCAGGGCCATACCTTGATCTGGGGCTGGGGCTGTTCCGAAATGAGCACGGCCCAAATGACCCAGCCAAGGAGAAACTGGAGGAGAAAAATAAAAACTGAAGTGGTGGCAATGAACACAGTTCCATTCTCAGCTCTGAAGGACCTTTTGTTTTGGACTATTGGCTCATTTTTACTTTCTGAGAAGTCAGACTTGAGATCCAGCATTTTGCTTTCATAGCTCCAAATAATTTGAAGTTGGCCAGTATTATTCTCATTTTATGAACTTTTTCTCTCAGTTTGAGATGGCAAACAATGCAAAATTAAAATAATAAATAAATTAAATCATTAGGTTATTTGTAGCTTGCATTCTGGTCAGAACCCCTTCAGCCCAGTATATTAACATTTTCATTATGGCTGTTAAACAAGTCATTTCACTCCAAATGGTAATTAATTAGCTTTGAAGGTGTGAAGTGAAATCAAAATCCAGAGTGAGTTAAGACTTTCACACTTTTGCTTTTAGGTGAAAGTGGATATAAAAATAGAGAAACACTGGATGCAGATGGTTTCACTGCTTTAGTTCCTAGAGCCAAAGAATAAATGGATATCTTTTTATAAAGAGATAGAAAGTAATATATATAAAAGTAATCTAATGGGGTTTTGAAATGAAAAGGTTTTCTTTATTGGAACATTAACTAGATTCTTTAAAAAAATGGAAAGCTGAAAATTTTGGTCTGTCAGCACCTGAGTAAAGATAGAAAAGCTGTTATATCTGTGTTAGAAGTATAACAAGGTGGTGTAACTAGAAATGGAAGAAGTCAGCAGAAATTAGAAAGAAAGGAGGGAGGTTTCAAAGTGAGATTAATTAACCATTGAGGAGCGTCCCAAGGGGCACAGCACCTTTCCCAGCACTCCAAGTCTGAGAGTCACCACGGGATGGATTTTTAAAGAGAATTCTGTACAATTGTTCAGCAGGGTCTGGGGCTGCCAGGGGGGCTGGGGGGTGCAGAGTGGGGGGATCAGGGGGTCCCCTTGGCCTTGGGGTCGGCCCTGGGGGACAGGTGAGGGTCAGGTGTACAGACTGCACCGTGTCTGCTCTGGGGACAGCGTCTGCCTGCCCAGAGGGGTCAGGGTGCTGGGGTCAGGGTGCTGGGGTCAGGGTGCTGGGGTCAGGGTGCTGGGGTGTGAGTGCTGGGGTGTGAGGGTGCTGGGGTCAGGGTGCTGGGGTGTGAGGGGTGTAGATATGTGAGGGTGTAGATGTGTCAGGGTGCAGGGGTCAGGGTGCAGGTGTTCAGCACACAGATGTTCAGGTGCAGATGTGCAGCACACAGATGTGCAGGTGCAGCTGTGCAGGTGCAGCTGTGCAGCACACAGATGTGCAGGTGTAGATGTTCAGGTGCAGATGTTCAGGTGCAGATGTGCAGCACACAGATGTTCAGGTGCAGCTGTGCAGGTGCAGCTGTGCAGCCTCGTGCAGCTGGAGCCAGCCCATTGTGAGCCCCCTCTGGTGCAAGGCTCTGCAGGACAGGGGGGTTTGGTTCTGTGCTTTGCTCTTGTCTGGTTTTCCTCAGCCCTCCCTGCTGCCCCCACACCTGGGGCAGTGCTGCTCCAACCCTGCTGCTAAACTCTGCTGCTGCTGCTCCCCTGTTAACCTGAAGGCATTAGAGAAATTGCTTGGAAAGCTCAAATCCTTCCTGGGGGTCAGGAGGAAAAGTCTTACAAATGACAAAGAAGAAAACAGGAGTCAATGAGACACACAATGGCAGGGGAAGAATATTCTCCTTTACAAAATCCAGTGACTGAGGAAATTCCCCAGAGGAAGGAAGGAAGGAAGGCAGGAAGGAAGGTGATTCCTACATGACAGTGAATGACAGCTTTTTTGTGTACTGTGCCTTGGCAGTTACATTTTCTGAGGTGCAAGTGAGAAAAGAGACACCAGCTCTTTTCCCAGAGTTATTGCTAACTCACATCCCAGTTCTCCATTTCCATGTTCTCCATCTCTAATCCTGATTTTCCTTTGCTTCCACTGAATCCTGCTCTGGCCTTTGCTGCACAGTAAGATTTGAATGACTGAAAGAAGAAGGAGAAAAGGAATGGAGCATCTTTCTGCTCCCTGCCCTGAAAACAAGCATTTCCAGCTGCCTCTGTGCCACCTGCTGCTGCAGTGGAGGATCAGCAGCAGTGGGAGCCACAGCTCCCAGCAGCAGGTCCAGCATGGAAACACAGCCATGTGCTGTGTGTGGGGCATTTGCTGTTTGATGGGATTATGGACTCTGCATCCTGGACAAGGGGAGGGAGCACACAGCCCCAGGCAGAGTGCAGGCTGCTCTGTGAGGAGGGGTCCCAGTCAGCCCCTGGCATTCCAGGCCCTCCCAGGCCCCTGTGACTATCCCTGGATTTCCAGGGGTAGTTCCTGCCCCAGGAGTCTCCCCCTGCTCCTTTCCCCGCTGTCAGGTGGATGCAGCAGCTCTCACACTCCACCCTCACAGCCAGACAGGTGGGGTGTGAAGTGCCAGACTCTCCATCCTCCTGCTTCAGGCACAAGGTGCTGAAAAGGGACAATAACTGGCTGCAGTGTCTTATCCTGGGAATTATTCTGACTTCTGCATGCATTTACATATTTTATGGGTTCAGTCTGCAGCCCCTTCTGCCTGTTCCACTTGCAGCCCCTCTTTCCCCTGCAAGGATGGATTTATCCTCCCTAATACCTGCTGCAGAATTTCTGTGTTTCCTTCTGATGAAGGAAGAAGGGATCCAAAAGGAGCTGGCTAAATGGAATATGCAGTTTGGTGTGAGAAGCCTCCTGGGCAGCAGCTTTGTGGTCTGGGAGCGAGGTTTGGTGAAGAGCTCGTGTTGGTTTCTTGGAGGTTACATCTCCTTGGCAGAGCAATCCCAGAAGCTCTGCCTGCTCCCCTCAGCTCTCTAGTTCAATGTCATGTTTGCTTTTGTTCTTATTTTTCTTCACTTTTTCCAGGCAGCCTTGCTGGTTGAATTCCTGGTGGTTTTGGTGCTCCTTCACAGCTTTTGGCTTGGGAGGGGCTGCAATGGGGAGGCTGATCTAAATCTTATTCTTTAATCCTGTTCTCTAAATTCAGCTTCATAACAGATAAAACCCCCAGCCCTCCCTGCAGGTCTGCTGCTGCCCTTGGTCTTTGTGTTTTCTCAGCTCCAGCCCCATAAACCTTGGGAGCTCACCTTGCAGCTGCATCCTGCTAGGATGGACCTCTCCCACACAGCTCAATCTCATTTCTAGTTTTGATTGTTACAGTTTAAAGATAGAATTTCCCTTTCTTGCTTCACAGCATTCAAATGCTAATTAGTTCCCTTAAATGCCTAGGAAGTTATCCCAGTTTACACATATATGGTTTATTAACTCATGTTCATTTCAAACCTGTTCTTTGATGTAGGCTAATGGAATTATTCTGTTAGAATCTCTTTAAAAGGTGACTTCTCTTTCTCTCTTGATGGACAGTGTTTCTCTGAAGCGCATTTGGGAGTGTTTGCCTTTGGAAAAAATACCTGCTTTTCATGGGCCAGTGCTGAGTACTCCTGCATGTGCATGCAACAGAAAAAAAATTGCTTTTCATTTGCAGTAACTTATTTTTAGAGTTCACACTTTTACTCTTTGCTGAAAAAAGTATTTATTTTACCTCCCTTTCATAGCTGCATAGCTGAGGTGGATCAGAGCAGGTTTGCAGAAATACATCTGCCTAGAGAATTTGCCTGTGTGAGCCAGCATTTGTTTCCAGCTGTTTTCTTGTCATTAGCTTTTAATTTCAACAACTACCTGCTTGTGCCTCTCCTCTTTTTCCCCACCTCAGGTATTTCGCTGTTCTTGTGATTGTCAGTTCTGTTCTGCTTGAAATGTTTCCCTGTAGGTTGCCATGGTTACAGGTGCCAGGACTGGAAATAAATGAAGGGGGTATCAAGGCACCAGTGTGACTCTGATGGAGGCTTAGCAAGAAGATGTTAGCTATTATTTTGCTGGATTCCGTGATATTTGATGATGGATCCATTTTAATAGAATATTTAAATTCTTGCTTGAATATAGATTGCACTAAAATGGAATTACGTAGAACTGGATTTTAAATAAATTAATTTTTTTCATTTTGATGAGTACACAGCCTTTGGGACAGTCTGCAAGTGAGTGAACAGAGTGTCTGGAACATTTACTGCATAAATGGTGGGGATGTATTTGACTGTATCTACTACTGGAGCTTGGATGAGTACTGAGTGTAACTCCTCAGAAAAGTTCAAAGAGATAAGAGATTTTTAGGAAACAGAAATCTGCTTCAGAATGGTTTCTTACAGCTGCCTGAGGAGGATACTTGGAAATGAGGTGGATGCTGCCTCTCTTTTACAGTCAGTGCAGCAGTAACAACTGCTTGTGCAGGTCTTGTGGGAGGCTTCTGCTGGAGGTGATGGGAGGGTTTCTGTAAATCTGAGATCTCTCTTCTCCTTCTCATTTTATAGGCTTGAAACTCAATTGAAAGCTCAGCAAAGTCACTGGAGAAATTCCCAGAGACAACAATGAAATTTGAATTGAATCTTAGGGCAGCTCTTTGGCAACCTTTTCCCACCCTGTTCCAAGTGATTTTAGTCTGTGTTAAATGCTCTTTCAGGTTGTCTCTGTCAGTCAGACCCTCTCAGTGGTCCCTGTGGCCCCTGTAGCTCCTGTGTCCCCTGTGTCCCCTGTGTCCCCTGTGTCCCCTGTGTCCCCTGTAGCTCCTGTGTCCCCTGTGTCCCCTGTGTCTCCTGTGTCCCCTGTGGCCCCTGTGTCCCCTGTGTCCCCTGTGTCTCCTGTGTCCCCTGTGTCTCCTGTGTCTCCTGTGTCTCCTGTGTCTCCTGTGTCCCCTGTGTCCCCTGTGTCCCCTGTGTCTCCCATGGCTCCTGTGTCCCCTGTGGTCCCTGTGGTCCCTGTGCTCTTTAACCACACCTGGTTAAAGATATGGGACCCTGCTGAATGTGTGACATGGGCAGTGCCATGCCATTCTTGTCCCACAGAAAGCTCCTGTTCTCCTTCCCCATGGAGGGGTGAGGTTCTTTCATGGCTGTTTGTCTGTCCCCACTGAAGCCAGCTGGAAAGCTCCTGCTCATGTGAAGGAATTTGTGTGTGTGTGTCTGAATATGAATTTGTTTATACACCCATGCTGTTACGAAGGTGCAATTAAAATCTTTATATTTTTGAAGCAGCTTTAAATTAAGCTGTGGCTTTCTATTTTCTGGAATGTTATTTTGAGGCCAGAGAAGGAGGGCAGAGTATGGTATCCCTGTAGTGCTGACTAGTGATTATAATTGGATGGTAACAGCAAGGTGAGATTGAACTGAAGATTGAGGGTTTTACAGGAACTCAGTTTAGCATGTCAAATGCAGGAAACTGGAGCAAATGAAGGCAATTGCTGTATTCATCCTTTCCCTGAATTTGTATCTTCATTTCTCACTATCCCCTCCTGTAGGAAACTCTCACTGAGAGAATTCCACCTTTAGCCAGGCCTGAGCCCCTCAGGGTCTGTAGGAACTGAGGTTTTCCCTGCTGCATCCAGTTAAAAATGTAAAGTTCAGCTTCTAAATGATGGCTGTGCTCACCTTTTGTGTACCTTTGGCATTTCTGGAAGGGGCAGAGCCTGGAGCTGCTGCAGAGTAACTCTGCCCCCCATGGAAATGTGCTTTGCCTGTGGATGCCCTGCTCCTGTCTGTGGATTCTGCTCCACCAGCTGGAGACGTAAGAGCTGAGCACTGCTGAGTGCTTTGTCCTCTGTCCCTTTGTCAATGTGGGCTGAAGTTTTTAACTCTGTACTGCAGAGTCTGGCTGGGGAGAGCTGGGGAACAGCATCTGCTTTGTTTGAGCCCTCAGCAAACAGCCCCACTCCCCAAAGCAGGCTCTGATATTTGCCTGGGGTTTTGCAATTGCCTGTCAGTAGGTGGAGGGACACAGGTGTGCACAGGTAAAAGGAGCTGCACCAAGATCAGAGTTTGCACAAACTCCCTAAACAGAGCAGCCTCTGCTGGGCTCTCTGGAGCCTTTCCTCGGCACTGAGCCCCAATTGCTGCCAAACTCTTGTGTTTTCCTTGACTCTGAACATCGTCTGCAGGAACAGGTAACACCAGCTCATGGCCTGATGAGTGAGCAGGGCTGTGGCTCTGTGCCTGGCCTCAGCTCTGGCTCTGGTTTTACCTGTGGAGGTTGACAGGAGTTGTTTGGCACAGGACAGGAATGACAGCTCTCCGTGTCTCCCCCGAAACTGCTGCGGCTGGAGGGAGCAGGCAGCGTTCAGAAATGCTGTCCATGTGCTCACAGACAGATGCCAGGGGTGCCAAACACCACAAGGCTCCGTGTCCCAGGCCAGGCAGAGCCTGAGCCCTGCCCAGTTTCCCCTGATAACATCCCCAGCCAGCCCGGCCATCGAGGCAGCGGCTGCAGTCAAGGGACACACAGGGCAGGGCACTGGGGATTACTCTTATACATCACAAGACCAAAACTTAGCTGTGGTCTCAATGCCCCATTAAAAAACCCCTGTGTTCTTCTGCAGTCCCATATGGCAGAGAAAGAAGAGGAATCAGAGCTGTGTCTGTGAGTAAAGCTGCTGGAGTTTGCTTTGGGCACTGCTCCTCCTGTCAGTGACCCCGGGGCAAACTCACTCAAAACAGATCAAAGTGTTCAGTTCAGGTGTAAAACAGTAATAGCAGAATGAAATATCACCCACTGGTTTGGGTTGGAAGGGCCCTTAAAGAGTCTGTTCCCATCCATTCCATGGCAGGGACACCTTCCCCTGTCCCAGGAGCTCCAGCCCTGTCCAGCCTGGCCCTGGGCACTGCCAGGGATCCAGGGACAGCCCCAGCTGCTCTGGGCACCTGGGACAGGGCCTGCCCACCCTGCCAGGGAGAGATTTCCTCCTAATGTCCAGTCTAAATCCACCCTCCTTCAGCTTAAAGCCATTCCCTGGGTCCTGTCCCTCCATCCCTCGTCCCCAGTCCCTCTCCAGCTCTCCTGGAGCCCCTTCAGGCCCTGCCAGGGGCTCTGAGCTGTCCCTGGATCCTCCTCCTCTCCTGGAGCAGCTCCAGGGCCCCCTCTGCCCCACGGCAGCAGGTCCATCCCTGGGCTGTGCAGAGGGCACACAGGAGCTGAGCTTTGTCTCCTGAAAGCTCTTGGGGGCTCCCAAATACCAGGCTGCAAACCTGAGTTTTCACTGGATCAGCTGCTGTGAGGAGAGACTTGGGCAAGGACAGCTGAAGATCCTCAGCTGAACACCAAATGCAAACGTTGTATCTTGTATTAACCAGAAGCTAATTCTTTCCAGTTGGCCAGAAGATAAAATAAGGGCAGTTCTCTGGTCAGGGCACCCACTTTGGCTCCAGAGGTCTGTGTTGATTTCTCCTGTGGGAAAGCTCCTTTCCAGGTAACCCCAAATCTTCCAGTTACAAAAATGCTTGTTTTTAGATCCAAAGAATGACTGTGTAAGTGGTTAATGCACAGCTGGGTCCTAGCTAGGAGGGAAAAAAGGTTTTCTCCATTCTTAAGGGGACTGTTAGGATATATAGCAGGGTATCATATCACAAGGTGTTGTATCCAAGAGTAAGAGAAGAAGAAAGATGCTTTTCATGCTAAACAACTTTACAAATGCAGTTCTAGGGGGTTTTGTCTTCTGTCAGTTTGTGCCTGGAAACATGAAACGATTTTAGTCATTTCAGCTGGGTGTTAGTAGGTGGCAGTCTTGATCAAGTTTTGAAGCAGTGAAGCCTCTCTCCCCTCCTCCCTTGGACATACAGGGAATATCTGAACACCCTGCCCTGCTTTCAGAGTCTGGGCTGGGCATGACTCAAACCTGGACAGCTCTGGCCATCCCCAAGGGGTTTTTAAGGGACCTGGTGGAACTGAAGTGACACAGAGTGCTGACATCACCAGGGTTACGGTGTAAATGGTGATTTTTAGAAGTAATTCCTCCATCTGAACCCTTCCTATTAAGCACCTTACTGGTTCTGACTCTGCCTCTTGCCTGTAAGAAATGGATAAAACAATTTCCCTGCTTTGAAGGATGATCCTGGGTTATGTGGCAGTGGAACTGTGGCCTTAGCCCTTGGGCTGCTCTGAAAACTGAGCACGCTGGTGCCAGAGCATCTTTCTTCTGAATCACATCTCAGGCCTGGGCTCTGAGCTCCATCTCTGCAGGGAAGAAATGGGAGGGCTTTCTGACCTGGGTTAAAAGCCCTCTGCTTCTCCTTGGACGCTCTCCCAGTTTGGTTGGTCTGTATCAGTAGCCAGGTCACCTTTCTTGGCTCTCAGAGCTGATGGCTTTGTGTTTTCCATCCCAGTGCCTCTCTCAGATGTCCCTGGCAGTGGGGATGGTCCCTGCCCACAGCAGAGCTCCTGCCCAGGCTGTGCTGCCATGAGACAGGCACAGCTTATGGCTGTGAGGCAGGAACTGGCTGGTAAAAGTTTTGTGGAGCTCTTGTGGAGGCAGAGCTGCAGGGGAGCTGTAAATGCTGCAGGCAGTGTCTGTGGCCTGCTGAAGGCAGGGATTGCAGCAGGGATTTCTTTAAATCCCTTTAAATGTGTTTGCAGCACACAAACCCTGCATGGGAGGGCTCCTGGATCCTGCCTGTGCCTCTGGAGCCACGAGATGGCACTTGGTCCTCATTTTACTCAGAATTTGCTCTTCCCCTGCTCCAGCTGCTGTCAATGGGAACAGTCTGCATGTCTGGGCCTTCCTTCTTTCATTCTGAGTTAATCATTTTCTAATTTCCTGATCGTTTGGGGATTTGGTAATGCTAAAAAGCTCTGGAATGGGCACAACAGGCTCTACTGTGACTCACAACTAATGTCACTTACTTGTAAAAGAGACCCCTTTGGGAAAGAAAACTTGTACCCAATATATAAATATTGTAATGGCATCTAATTGGATTTTAAAATAAACTTCCAAGCCTGTTAAATTCCTGCTTTAATATCCAGCATCGTTAAGTGTGTGTGGTTACAGCAACATATATAAATGCAGAGTGGTGGGGAATTACCCCAAAGCACTGAAACCCCCACCAGGAAAAGCTCAGCTGAGAGCTGCTGCTGCTGACCCTGTGCCAGAGCAGAGAGCAGCCTGGGTCATGAGGACTGCTCTTTGACAACCCTGGAAATGATAACTTGGAGTAAATAATTCAACAACACAGGTTTATCTTCAGATACAAATGATAAAATACATATGCTAAGGCAAATGGCAGCAGGGTGTGGGAGAGGGACCCTATTGAATCTGCCTTAACTGGATAGTCTGCATAAAACTGCCTCTAGATTGCAGACTTTCATCTACAGAGCTTTTATTTCCAAATGACTTGTTTTTCCCTTCTGAGGGATCAGAGGCTGAAGAAGGTGGGTGTTTGCAGCTGAAAATTCAAAATTTGTTTTTTTCAGCCCTGCAGGGAGTTGCAGAGGGAAAAGCAGTTTCTGTCCCTGGCAGTGGCAGGCTGTTCCAGGCCAGGCTGCAGCGCTGCCTCTGCCCCCTGGCCCCCCTGCAATGGCCCAGCATCATTTCCATGCTGCTTGCTCCAACTGTTCAGCATCTGCTTCGCTTCCTGAAAGGCAGCTGGAGCTGAGTCAGTCCTTGCCTTGCACTGAGTGTTCCACATTTACACTCTGACTTCAGTCACTGGTAAATTCTTACTGGTTTTTGAACAAAGATCTCTTTTTCCTGGATTTAGTTTGGCTTTTTATGCAGACCACTGTCATTTCAGAGCTCCTTTTCAGGAATTTTCAGTCTGATGCTACAGGAAAAGAGAATTTTCTGTGGTAAAAAATGGTGCTTAGAGTTGGTAGATGGCTTCACTTTCCCAAGTGGCTCTGTCCAAAGTGGTGCAGGGCTTTTCCCTCCTGCCTGCAGGTGCTCCAGCAGAAATACTGGAGCCTGCTCCTGTCTCTCCCCTGAATGTCCCAGTTATAAATGTCACTGTTGGCTGTGCCCAGCTCCTGTTCCCAGAGGTGCTTGTGCTTGTCAGAGACAATGAGATTAAAGTGAAATCGAAGCTTTCTGCCTTACACAACAGTGTTTTTATTGAAACTATAAATCTGCAAAATGGTTTGTAGTCGCCAAAATGTCTTGTGCTGCTTTTCATTTCAACTCAGACCAACAAACCCAAATGGCAGGCCTGACTGGATGGTGATGTTTTAATTCCTACCAATTTCCTTCCATTTTAATTGGGACATTTCATCCTATAGCTTCAGGAAGCTGTTACTAAATTTGAAACATCCTAAGTGTTTTGTAAAAACCCCAACCTAAGAGTTCAGTCTGTAAAAACAAACTCTCCTTTTGGAAACTGCATTTGCCCTTCTCCATATCAAATTCCTGGAAACCTCTGCTGCTGCCTGGAGTGAGTGTGCTGAGCTGATCACAGCTCCAGAGCCCATTTCTGCTCCCCTTGGCAGGATTTGCTGTTTGGTCCTGTGAAATGTTCAGACAGCTTTGTTTGTTTCTTTGTTTGTTTGTTTGTTTGTTTCTTTGTTTGTTTGTTTCTTTGTTTGTTTGTTTGTTTGTTTGTTTGTTTGTTCAGCCCAGGGCTCCTCCTGAAGAGTACCAGCAGTGTTAAGTAATGAACTTTGCTAATACACTGGGATAAGTTCTAAAGACAAATTGAACCAAAGAGAGCACAGAGTAGTGTCATATAAATAATTAATGTGAATTGATGGATTACATTGTCCTGGAGACTGCTAACAGAGGCACTTTGAAGCCACATGTGGCTTGTGATAGCCAGACAGAGGCAGCTTGAGCCATGAGTTCAGGCTCCTCTAAAAAACTCCTCCAGGGACAACTTTGAAGTAGTCAAATTTTATGACTAGCTAAAAAAATCAGAGTTCTGCAGTCAAAATGAGTAGTGTTGTATTTCCTCTCTGCCCTATTGGAATGGACATAACATGTATTTCAGTTCCCTGTGCCAACAGGAGGTAAGATGACATGGTCTGGGCAGAGAGTGATGAGTGCTGTGCACAAAGGATGCCCTGGGAGCTGGCAGCAGAGCCCAGCCGAGCTCAGCAGTGGCTCTGAGCTCCTGCTGCTGCAGCCAGGGCTGTGGAACAGTGGAACAGCTCCTGCCCATTTCTGCTTTTCCTCCGGGAGCCTTTGGCCAGCTGGTCCCAGCTCGGCACTGGGGCGATGGCCGGGGGGTGGGAGCTGGGCTGGAGCTTCCACAGAGCAGAGAGAGCAGAGAGAGCTCAGGGGACAGGGGAGAGGATGGAGGAGTTCCACACCCCAGCAGGGTCTGGGTGGCCTGAACTCTGAGCTGATCAGGGAGTGCAGCCAGCAGCTTGGCAGAGCCGTGCAGAGCCGTGTCTGGGGGATGATGGGGTGCAGCAGGGTGGTCCCACACAGCTCCTGCCCACAGCTCCTGGTGCACCCTCTCTGCCAGCCAGGACACAGCCCAGAGCAGAGGGATTCCTGCTGGGAGCTCAGGGCTGTGCCTGATGGGGCTCCCTGCTGGGATGTGGAGGGATGAACAGTCAGGAACGCTGCAGCAGCAGGAGCTCCCTTGATGAGAGAGAACCCCAATCTTTAGGGTGTCGGACCCCTCTGTGCAGGGGATGAACCCCAGACCAAGCTGTGCAGTCTCAGGTGTCCCAGGCAGGCTGTCCCAGCTCAGCCTCACCAGCTCTCCACTGGCACCTCATACAAACCTTTCTTTGGGAAGAGATTGAAAGTCTTACATAATTCCAGCAATGGCAACTTAGGATCTACATGTCCAGAAAGTTTTATCATGCCAGAGACATCTGTGTTTTTCACTCTACTGGGTTTTATTTTCAATAATTTTTCTCATTAAAAAAATGTGTGTGTCTCATTATGTCTTCATATCTGAGCCAGCATTTAATTCTCTGATTACATATGGTCGGTACAGCATGTGCCATTACACCCACCAAAATAGTGAAATGACAGTTCCCTTTGCAAAGTAGAAGACTAGAAATAACTTTCTGCTGAGAGATGCTATTCATTTTTCTCTCTCTCTATTTTTTTTTCCCTAATAAAAGCGAATATATAAGTGGCTGTGATTCAGATCTCAGAGAGTGTTTTCTGACTAGTCTGGGACTTGTCATATAAGGGCTGCACTGCAGCTTTGATATTTATGGTACATTATACCCACGTAAGAGTTATTTTAAAAGGCTACAAGAACTATCTGCTTCTTGTTTTATGTATTATTTATCAGTCTCTTATTCTTTCCTTTATGCCACAGATTTTTATTTATTTTTCAGTGTCTCCCCTTGATGTGGCAGAGGGGTAGGGCTGCTGTGATGTGCATTTGGGGATGTTGGCAGGCAGTGGGGGCCGTGCCCCACCTGGGCTGTGCTCCCTGAGCTGTAGATGGCTCTGTCAGCCCTTCCTTGGCAGGCTGTGCCTTTCTTACAGCACCCACATTTCTCACAGTCCTCTCCCAAACTTCACTGCTGCTGCTCACCTTGTGTTAGTTTCTTTTTTCCCTTCCTTGTTTCCTCCTCCAGCTGTCCAGCTGTCCTCTCCTCAGCCAGAAAACCTCTGGTGTTTCGTGGGGAGGACACAGGTTGGTGTGGCAGCAGCTTGTTCCCTGGCTGGACAGAGAGCAGGAGAGCAGCACTGAGTGCCCATCTGCCACACACACCTGCAGAGAGCACCTGGGGATGTGCAGCAGCCCCAGAGATCGAGGAGGGCTTTGTGGGTGGACAGTTTCCCTCCACTTAGGATGGAGGAGGAATATTTAATAGAAATTTAGAAATAATTTTTTAAAATTTCAGTCTCCTATTTCTTCATTGTCCTTGTTAATGATGTCTCCTGGTGTGCACTTGCAGGAGCAGCCAGTCTGTCAGCTCCTGCTTCAGCTGCCTTGTGCCTGATTAAATTCATGGCAGATATTAGTGCTGCTCATCCCAAACACAGGAGAGCTCCTTTAGGGCAGGAGCTGGTGCAGCAGAGCTGCTGCTGCTGCTGTGTGCAGGGGACTCCCTGGCCTGCTGCAGCTCCAGGGCTCCCTGACCCAAAGCTCTGTTCCCTGCACTTCCAGAGGGAGCTGTGTATCTGTCAAAGCTGCAGTTTCCTTGCCTTTAGCTCCCTGCTGTAGCCTGAGCAGTGAATGTTGTTCCTGGGGATAACAGGGAACCAGCTCTGCATTCACCCCAAAAGGTATCAGTTGCAGTTTAATATTATTTTTAATATTATTTTTCCCTTATTGCTTTTTTTTCCCTCTTTCCACATGAACTCTGGCAAAATCCCTTTGAGCATCTGTTTCCTTCCATCACCATTTTGTCAGGTCCCCTCTGGCTTCAGAGCAATTCTCTGCAAACCCATTGTGCTGATTACCCTGGGTCTGCCTGTGTTTATTGCTGTGCTGGTCCAGCAGGGATTGAACTGTTTTCCAATGGGAAGGCTCAGTCAACAGCAGGAATCACAAGGAAAAGACATGTGACATCCAGCCCAAAAGTCACTGCAAGCCTGGTCCTGCCAGTGCTGTTCATTCCACACTTTGGTGGGTGGATCTCAACACGTCAGACAAGCCCAGGAACGGGTGGGTGCTCCTTCAAAGGAAAGTTAAAGCCAAATGTGTTTTTCAGCAGGGTTCCCCTTTCAGGGTGTCACTTTCTGTGATCTGTTTTGAAGACTGGCCCTGCTCTTTGAAGCCACAATACTCTGGTTTGCCCTGATGTGGATGATGTGCCTGGAGCGTGGTCCCACAGCTGTCACCGTGTTTGTTACAGTCTGCAGTGACACACCCTGTTCACTTCTTCTAGCAGGTATTTTTTAAACTAAAGGAAAGGCAGACTTCTTAGCAGAGCTTGGTTATTCATCAATATTATTAGATTCTCCCTTCCCTCTCCTGATGCTAGGAATAGAAACCTATGAAATTACTGTGGAGGATGAGCTCTTGAAACAAAGCACCGAGTAAGGAGGATGGGAAAAGCCCGTAGAGCTGAAATGCAGAAAGAGAATTCCTGTGGAGTGCAGGGGGAATACTGCACTGAACCCTGGGGGTGTGAGCTGGCAGGAGCTGGCAGGGGAGAAGCACGAGGCAGGCAGGGAGGGGATGCCATGGGCTGGGGGCTCGTTCCTTCCCTGCACAAGGCTGGGCATGTAAGGGGAGCACCTGGCTGGACCTGACCTGACAGGGAATAACAGGAGCTTTGGAGAAATGTATTTGATTTTTCCTTGCTTCCAAAGCACAGGCTTACAAACACCAAGAGAAAAGGCCATGCCTTCTTAAAATCTTGGAGGAATACTTTTCTGTCACGTCATAGGGGCACAAACAGCTGGCTCCTGTACAGGTGATGGTGATGTGGTGTGCTCCAGCTGGTTTGCCCAAAAAGGACTGGGGAGTTCAGGCAGCCAGAGAAACCTCTGTACTTTAATAGTAACAGCTCCCACAGGCAGGGTCATCCTTCCTGGTTTTATCCTGGAGGGTGTTTGCTTGCTGACCCAGCCTTGGGAAAGGAGTTTGGCACCAGAGCAGTGCTCTCTTTGCAGTCTGTTTATCATTCATCCCCTCTGGTCAGCTTCACCTCTAGTGGGAGGCTTGAGGAAACGAAATCTGCCATCAGGGGATGTACCCAGGCTGCTGGGAGTCTGAGCAGGAGCTGCTTGGAGAGAGAAGTACTGGAGTCCCCATTTGTCCCAGTCACAGCTGCAGGGAGCTTTCCAGTGAGATCCTGTGTCTGTCTCTGGGCTGTGCTTGTTGTGCCCTCTCGTGCAGTGCCTCGTCTGTGGTTCAGCAAGGACAGAAAGAGAAATGAACCCGAGCCTGTCACAGTTACAGACAGATGAGGGGGGTTCAGCAGGGCAGTTCAGGGGTGCTGAGGATGCTGAGCTCCCACCTGTACTGCAGGTACAAACTGGCACAGACTGAGGCACGAAGGAGGAGCTGGAAAACCTGCAAAGTGCAAATGTCCTCTGCAGCAGAAGCTGCAGCTCCAGGCAGTGCAGGGAGAGCTTCCCATCTTCAGCTGGGACCGCTTTGCTTTTCCACCAGCTGTGGCATTGAAACACAGCTGCTGTTGTGGTTCTGCTGCAAACACACAGCCTGCAGATGTGGCACTGCCTAGGAAAGCCCTGGGCTTCCCAGGAAGTTTTTGTGCTGCCTTTTAAACACCTTCCTGGCGTGGGTTAATGAGGCCAGCGGGTGCTGGATGAGAAAACTCCCAGCTTTTCTCTTCGTGGTTTTCACAGGCACAAGGTTCACCTGTGGTTCAGTGTTTAACTAAAATTAAGGCTGACAGCTTTTCCCTATAAATTAAATTAATGAGATGTTTGAAGTAGTGCTGAATGACTTGTGCAGATCGTTGCTGTTTGACGTTGTCTCTGGGTTTTTTCCCACAGACAGCCTCTGCCCCTTGCCCGTGCTGGGATTAAAGGGCTGGTCATTACTGGATTGGGGCTGCTGGCAGAGCTGGCCACACAGGATTTTCACAGACATGCTCCTCTGCAGGGGAGAAAGTTTACTTAACAAAAGGAAAAAAGAAAAAGGCAAAAATAAATGGCAGTGTTGGCACTGTAAGCTGGCAGGATGTTTTGTTGTGTTGGAGTGAGGGCACTGCACAGCAGCAGAGCTGCCCCACGCTCCTCGTGTCCCAAATGGGCTGGGTTAGAGGGGCAGGGGGTAACCTTAGTGAGCTGATTTAGCCAGATGGGATGAGGGATATCTGCAGGCAGAAACAGGAGCGTTTCCTCCAGCACAGCTGCAGTGAGTGGGGACAGTTTGCCTGTGCCATCAGCTGCAGGAGCCTGGGGGGCTCCATCCAGTTGGAATCAGCTTGGAGAGGTGTCAGGACCTTGATGATTAGGGAAAGTCTGTCTGGGATAATTCTGCTCCCTGAGTACCTCTGGAAGGGTAAGAAGGTGGGTAAGAGGTGTTTCCATCTTCAAGAAATGCAGGGTTTAAAAAGGAGCATTTACTTCATGGAGCAAGCAGAGCAAGTTATTTAATAAACAGCAGTCTTGTAGGAGACAAGCTTTTTAAGAGCAGAAATTGAAGCTGGTTTGATTTGGTAAAGCTCCCTGAGTGCTTCCTTTGCTGTTGCTTTGCAGAGAAGGACTTTTCTTCCTTTCTGCACAATTCCCTGAAGCAGAGGAAAGAGGCATCGTGACCTGGGAGCTGTGGTTGCCCAGCTGAGGAGAGGAGAGAGCACATTAGCTCTTTGTTGCTTGAAAATTAATCTCAGCAAGTACCACTGGCAGAGGAGTTAACAGCTGTAAAACAGATAAGAAAACTAAATGCAGCTTGTGCATTTTGCACATCCATCATCAGAGAGTTTTAGCTGTGGTCTTTAGCTCAAGGAACTAGCTAGTTCAGTGCTGTTTGTGGCCAAAATATGTGGTTCACAGTTAAAACAGCGCTTGCTTGAAAGCATTTCACATTTCTTTTTGTCTCATCTCCACTGCAGCTCAGGAGTGCTGTAGAAAGTGATGTTGAGTAAGGTGCCTTCTTTTTGTCAGGTTGTAGCAGTGGAAGCACACCCTGGATTGCAGAGTGCAGCTGTGGGTGCAGGTGGGACAAACTTCAGTTTGTCTGGAAATGCCTGAGTTAAAGCCAATTTCTTGACCATGTCCCAAGATTCTGTTCCAATAGAGGTAAAATTCTTGCCCATTGCTCAGATACAGGATTCCTTGTGCCACTGGCAGATTTGCAAGCTGTGCTGAGCTATGGATTCCAGACAAGACTGAATTGTGAGCAACAGAGCCATTTGTGTGATGGATCAGGGTCCTGGCAGGGTGATTTTGCATCCAGGACTCCCCAGCTCCAAGGGGCTGAGCTGGACTGAATGTAGAGCTGTGTGTATCTGGCAGTGTCTCTGCATCTGACATTCCCATCACATCAATGTTTCCATGGGGAGACCAGGTGTTGTTTTATAATCAAAGCATTTGTTATTCTTGGGGAAAACTTAGAACTCTGTTCCTTTTTGAATTGTCAAACAAATAGTTCAGTCATTAAGTTGTTTTTTAAAATACCACTTTTTTCACTTTCTCTGGTGCCATATTCTGTTTATTAAATGCAGACACAATGAAGGGAATGCCAAAAGAAGCAGATTAGAGATTATCTAGAGCCAAATATGACAAAAATGACTATATAATACGGAGATGGCCTGTACACCTTGCAGCTCTCTCTGTTTGGCTGAGAGGGGCTGAGAAGGGGGAGATGAGCAAGGTGACAGGGACAAGGAGAGAGGCCAGGGCAGGTGCAGATGGGGAAGCACATGAGGATTCAACCCAACAAACTGCATTTACCTGGACCCTGTGAGCTGTCTCTACCTGGGATGTCCAGTTTGAATGTCACTCCACAGTTCTGAGCTGTCCAGCTCTGATTAATTATTGGCATGAGGGTACTTCAGGCAGACTTGGGGAATCTTGGCCTTTGGGGCTGGTGCAGAGTTTCCTCAGGACTACCAATGAGCTTTGTGTCCTTTCCTGTTTGTGTTTTCATCTGAGATTTACAGCACACAACGAGAGATGCCAGAGGGCAACTTTTCAATTCTTAGCAAAATAAAAATATGTGCCAGGATTCATGCATATATTCATGTGGACACCTGTGTTATTGAAACACATTTCCTTTGCTATTTGTGATCTATTTACTTCAGCCACTCTAAAATTCAACTAATGCGTGACACTGAAAAATCTCCCGTGGAGCTGGGTAGAAAACATGAAACTTTATTTTGTGCTGGGAAATTCTGCACTGTATATTACCCATTTTCCCTTCAAGCACTTCCAGCATGGAGCCTTTCCCTTGCCAGGCTCTGGTGCAAACCCACGCAGTCTCAAGAGGCTCTGACCAGAGCAAAGCCTTAGGGGTCAATATTTGTTTATAAACCATATTCCTGGGCAGTTCTGTTTTCCACCTAGTACTGAATTTACCTTAATGTCTTGTCTGGTTATTTAATATGTTCCAGCTGACTAGAGGAGCTCCAGTCCTGCCAGGCTGGAGTTGTGAGTGGAAAGTGTTCCAGGGAGATGTCAGCCCTGTAAGGATGTTCCTGGGGCTTGGCTGCTGCCAGCATCTGACCCTGTGGGCAGAGGGAGGAGCAGGACCTTGCTCAGGGTGTGATGCTTGGTGGGAGCTGTGCTGAGGTCCTGATCTCTGCTCAGCCTTTCCCATCTCGTGCCATCCTCACACCATCTCCTCCTGTTTCTCACACGGCTGAAATGGAGCTCTGAGCAGGGCTTGCTGCTGGAGCAGAGCTGGGGGGAACAGAGCCATGGGGGCTCTCAAGGCAGGGGAGGACCCAGAGGTGATCAGTGCCCCAGCCTGGGAAGATCCCTGCTGTGGTGTCACACTGGCACCGTGTCCTGCGGGCACAGCCCTGGCACCAGACACTCCACAGCCACAGCCCAGGCTCACACTGCTCAGGACTAATGAAGATAATCAAGAGTTTCATTGTGTGAAATGACAGTGTGCTGAGCCCTCTCCTGGCTGGATTTCAGCCTCTGAAGACTTGCCCCGTTTGCTGCAGGGAGGTCGAGGCATTGGCACTTGTTTGGTCTGCAGCCAAGCCTGGCTCTGAGGTTCCTTACCTGTGAAAAATAAATAAAATATTAGAAGGTACCATGCTGATAATTGATTCTTCCAAGAATATTTTTCCCAAAGCTTAAACCATTTCCAATAGCGAGGAGTTATAATGAAGCCTAAGTGTATTTATGAAGTGAAATCATTAACAATGGATTAGCCAGTAAAATCCAATTTCCTTTTCCATCAGTGATGCTAACACAGACTGGAATTTCATTGATGTATTGGGCATCATCATCATCCTCTTAACTGAGAGAAAAATGATATTTGCCATTCTCCAGTGGCTGCACTTTGCAGGAAAAATGGCATTTTATACAAAGGATCAAGCCAGAATCTTAATGGAGAAGGTATTTACAAGAAAATAAATGTGCACATAAATATTTCACAGGCATCTCATACGTGCATTGTGTTTCATTATGTTTAATGTATGAATGCAACCATTTTACTTGTGTGAATTTTTCCCTCTTAAGCAATGTCTTCAGGAGTTTACTGTAGAGAAATGAATTTGTGGAAATGTGTTTTATAAGGTAATATATGGGAGAGGTAGAGGAATCCTTCTCTTAGGAGTTCATTTCCTTAAAGAAAAGAGTTTCCCCCTCTGCAAGTATCGAGTTCTAAAATCTGAGTGTTGGAAGCCTTGGTCCCAGGCTCTGACAGGGCTGTGCTGTCCCTGTCCCTGGAGAGGAAGGGCAGGAGGCTCCCAGGGGCTGTCCTGGCAGGCTTTTGGGGAACCCTG
>NC_031772.1:527083-531233 GCF_001522545.3 Parus major
ATGTGTGTGGGGCTGCTGCCCTGCAGAGGGGCCCTGGCACTCAGGGGACACCGTCCCCAGGGCCACTGCTCCAGCCTGGCTGCTGCAGGGTGTCTGTGCCCCTGCCAGCCCCTGCCAGCCCAGCCCAGCCCTGCCCTGCTCCAGCCTTGCCCCTGCACTTTGTCCCTGCCAGGGTGAAGTGACTGAGGGGACAGCCACAGGAGCTGCTGGTGACTGAGGGGACAGCCACAGGAGCTGCTGGTGACTGAGGGGACAGCCACAGGAGCTGCTGGTGGCCAGGTGAACCAGCTGCTAGTGGCCAGGAGAACCACAGGAGCTGCTGGTGACTGAGGGGACAGCCACAGGAGCTGCTGGTGGCCAGGACAGCCACAGGAGCTGCTGGTGACCAGGTGAACCAGCTGCTGGTGGCCAGGAGAACCACAGGAGCTGCTGGTGGCCAGGTGAACCAGCTGCTGGTGGCCAGGTGAACCACAGGAGCTGCTGGTGGCCAGGTGAACCAGCTGCTGGGCTCCTGGGGGTGTGCTGCTGTTATTCTGTGTGCAGCCAGCTGTGTGCCAGCTCTCTTTTGCTGAGCTGCTATCAGGGTTTATTTTTCCATAAAGAGAACGTTTCTCCAGCCCACTGTCTCAAACCAAAAATGAAAGGCCAGGTTTTGATCCTAGTGATGCAACAAGACTGATAGCAAGTAAAAAATGCCAACACTTTATTTAGGGAAAAGTAATTTTTGGGAATGTTATTTTAAAAACCAAGGCATGCAAAGTTTAAATAGAAAGCAAGCTGTAGCTTTTAATAAAATCAGTGTCTCTTTTCCTCCCTGTTAAGATTTGCCAAATCAATCAATTTCTGAAGCAGCTCAAGGAGACCAAAGGTAATTCAAATACAAATTTAGACCGGATTGCATTTAGACTTGTCCTGAGTATTAATACATGCAACCATGATATATTCTCATCGTGGGAGCTCTAGAGAAAAGAGATCGGCTGTTGGGGTTTTTTTTAATGCTGGTGCTAAAATTATCTGCTGGTTTTGAACATTTCTGTTATGATAGTTGCAGTGTTAACTCCCACAGCCACCTCTCCCACCAACACAGGAGCTGGGGAGCCACGTGGCTGTGTTTGTAGTGCACCAGATCAGCTCGAGCTGGGCATGAAGGAGGCTGTGCTCCAATAAACCAGAGTTTTCCTCTGTCACCCACTGCAGGAGAGGGCTGAGCTCGCTGGAGGAGATGGTGGTCACAGGAAGAATGGCTAGAAGAGGTCAGTCCTCAGGGCTTCTGCCTTTTGACAGGGTGATTAAATAAAAACAGGAGCTCTAAATCAGGTTTAACAACCCACAGGAGCTTTATTCCTTACTTTCACTTATTATGTGGTGATGCCAGGTAACTTTCTTGTTTCCTTGGAATAGCACTCTGGTTTTGTTTCGCAGGGATCCATAAGGTTGTCCACAGGCAGTCAGGACTTGGCTTTGAGCTGCACTCTGCAGCACTGCTCGGATGCATTTCTGCAGAGCTGGGGTCTTGCAGGACCCCCTGGTGCTGCAGGGTCCCCACTGGGAATTGCAGCAGAGCTGGGGGGTGCCCGGGGTCACTTCAGCACTTGAGTCAGGTGTCTGCAGTGTGAGCCCACTGCTCTCAGCTCCAGGGAGGCTGCAGAGGGCAGGAGCAGAGCCAGGGCAGGAGCAGAGCCAGGGCAGGAGCAGAGCCAGGGCAGGAGCAGAGACATCCAGGGCAGGAGCAGAGACAGCCAGGGCAGGAGCAGAGACATCCAGGGCAGGAGCAGAGACATCCAGGGCAGGAGCAGAGACATCCAGGGCAGGAGCAGAGACATCCAGGGCAGGAGCAGAGCCAGGGCAGGAGCAGAGCCAGGGCAGGAGCAGAGACAGCCAGGGCAGGAGCAGAGACATCCAGGGCAGGAGCAGAGACAGCCAAGCCAGGCTGCTGCCCCAGCCCTGAGCTGGGATGCTCAGCCCCATCCCGGAGGAGGGTGAATTCTGAGCCCTGTGCCATCCCTGTCCCATCCCTGTCCCATCCCTGTCCCATCCCTGTGCCATCCCTGTCCCATCCCTGTCCCATCCCTGTCCCATCCCTGTCCCATCCCTGTGCCCTCCCTGTGCCATCCCTGTGCCCTCCCTGTCCCATCCCTGTGCCCTCCCTGTCCCATTCCTGTCCCAGCTCTGTCCCATTCCTGTCCCAGCCCTGTCCCATCCCTGTCCCATTCCTGTCCCAGCCCTGCCCCATCCCTGTCCCAGCCCTGCAGGTGTGCAGTGTGGGCTGTGACAGGGCCAGGCTCTGCAGAGGGATGCAGGGGAGTCACTGTCAGGAGAATGAAAACCGATGGAGAAGGAGGTAATGAAGGAGAAGGAGGCTGTCAGTGCAGAGGCAGCTGTGTGTGAGATGAGCCCAGAGCAGTTTGTTTTCCCACCCAGCTGCTCTGGGGGCACTCAAAGATGGGATGAGTGGGCTGGCACCAGTCTGCAAAACCAGACTGTGCTGAGATGTGAGCCCACATGCAATTCTGCCTTGCAGCAGCTCCTTGCCAGTGCTCTGGGGATCCAGGCTGTGATTCCCTGGTCCTCCAAATGAGACTTGGGAGCCTTAAGAGAAAACCAGCTGTCTTGAACAGTCCATCCTGCAACCAGAAATCTGTTTTGTGATTAAGTTATTCAAATCAGAATGGGCCATATGCAGCTGTTCCCAATGGGATGCAGCCAGCAGATGCATTGGCAGCCCCTTCTCCCCCACCCCCCTGCAGCTCACATAAGGTAAAACAAATGCTCATAAACCAAATAACAACCTTTATTCGGTTTGCAGTTCGGGCCAGGCTCTGCTCTCCTGTACAGCTGAGGCTCTGGGCTGTGTCTGAGGGGAAATGTCACACACACAGGAAATCTGCAGGGCAGGGACTGGAGCACACATCTCCAATTTCTGGTGCTGCTGTAACCAGTGCACCATGCTGGAGCAGGAGCAGTGGAGTAGAACAATATTTAAATGTATGCTCCACTGGGGTGGGCTAGAAGTTGAATATATGGGGTTAGGGATTGAGTTTAGGGTCCATGGCTAAAGGATGGTGTAGTGAGAGTTTTCTGATGTTTTTTCTATTCCTCCATCACCTACAGAATATCAGAAGGTCACAGGTAGGAGGAATTCTCAGTGCTGAGACTCAGCTCTAAGTGTGCTGGTTCTGTTTTGAACATCAATACCAAATACCACGTGGAAAAATGATTCTGTTTAGAAAAGCATCAAATCTACCTCCAAAGAACTTGAGAACCTTGCTGCTCGAGAGATTGTGCTGGAAGTGATTGTCGGTGTAACACCCACTTTGTAAAAGTGCTGTGGTAATAAAGTCATGTTTATGAATGAAATCAAGCTGGAATTAAACATTTGAGTTGCTGGAGTAAATATATTGGCAAAACAATATGGAATTAACTGATGGAGCCCATGTCATATGGCATTTATATCTTGTGTTTTCCACAGACACACGTGATGGTGTTTGCAAACACTATTCATGTTTATGTATAAACACATGTATTTATATGAATGTGTTCTGAAATACATTATTCAACAATAATAATTACATTTAAGTGTGTTCTGCAAAAAAACCCTCCTGAAATATTTGTTGAGTGATGGAAACTAAATATTTTCAAAGTTCATTGCAACTTTATCAATTCTAATCTTCTAATTCAATATCTTCTAATCCTAATCTGATTTTTTCCCAAAGCACAGGTGGAAGGAAGAGGAGGCAGAGAAGGTCCATGGCCTGTGCCTGTAGTCCTGTGATGTGTCCCAGGGCTGTGTGCATGTCCCAGGCTGGGGAAGGGAATGGCAGCGTGGCTGGGCAGACACGGCCTGGAAGGGCAGGAGGGAGGGAAACAGAGGCTCAGGAGAGATGTTCAGCACGAGGATGGGCGAGCAGAGCCATCCACAGGCAGTCCTGAGCTGGAGGATGGATCCCTGCAGCACACCAAGGTCCCTGGAGCCCTGACTGCTGGAAGGGCAGCTCAGCCTCGAGCAGCGCTTAGTGATGCCAGGCTGCCAAGAAACACCGTGCCCAGGGGAGACTGAGGGCTTGGGAAAGGCTTTGGGCCAGGAGAGAGCCAGGAGAGAGCCAGAACAGAGCCAGGAGAGAGCCAGGAGAGAGCCAGAACAGAGCCAGGA
>NC_031772.1:531895-537395 GCF_001522545.3 Parus major
ACAGAACCAGGATAAAGCCAGGACAGAACCAGGATAAAGCCAGGACAGAACCAGGGCACAGCGAGTCCTGGCTGTGCCTCAGAGCCGCTGCCCACCGTGGGCACTGAGCTCTACAGAAATCTGCCTCATCCTGGGCAGGAATAATTGAAACAGTCAGAATTATTATTCTCCCTCCCCAGTTCTTCGTATCAAACACACATTTCCCCCCTCTATGCTCTAATTAAAAACCAAATGAGAGGGAGAGAGGAGGAGGAAACTAATAATGCCAGTTTTTTCTTTCTGGCTTACAAAAAGGAAAAGCACACTCTAATGCGTTTGAGGACAGTAAGGAGGAAATGATTCACGCTTAATAAACCTCTTTGCTGTTAATCTCTGTTAACCTAAGGGCTCTGGTACTTTATTGAAAAGCCTTCTCACTTTCTGTTGTGTCATTGAAAAGGAAGAGCTTTCATTATTACTTTTTGCAGGGGTTATTTACTGGACCTGCTGCCTCTGGAGCCGTGGGGTGCTGTGGGAACGGGCTGGTTGCTGTTGTGGCAGGAATATTTGGTCACTGTCAGGACCCTTGGGAGAACACACTGTGACATGGGAGTGCTGCTCACAGGGTCCTGTGCTGTGGGAAACTGCTGGGGCCACCTGCTTGTTGAGGTGATTGGGATCTGCTGCCAGAGGGGATTCTGCCTGGGCTCCTGAAGGGCTGAGTGTGTGCTGGAGGGTTCCAGAAAGGACCCCAGAGCTGAAGGTCCTGCTGCCAGCTCAGGGGGGAGGGGGGAGTCCAGGGGATGGGATGGATGTGTTAGCACACTGTGTTAAAGCCCTGTGTCATTGCTGTGTGATGCTCAGCCTTGCACAGCTTTCTCATCCCATGGAGCAATGCCCAGGAGCTGATGTTGTGCTGTTGGAATGGGAGAGGAGCAAGGGGCAGGATGGATATTGCCGAGAATCCCTCACACTTAATGATTTTCTGTCCAGCTGCATCATCTTTCAGCCTCTCCCTTGTGCCTGGCCTTCTGAAGGTTTGGGTTTGTTTCTTTCACCTGTGGCATTAAATCCCTGTTTTCTGGAGCAGCTGTGGGTCAGGGACACAGAGGAGCCACCCCTGTCCTGGGTGCGGCTCCGGGGCTGATCCAGGTGAGCAGAGGTGGATTTGGAGGAGGAAATGAAGAAGAGCAGCACCAGAGGTGGAAGGGGATGTATAAGAAGAGAAAACTGATATTTTGGGGAAGAAAAGGCAGGATGTGCCTTTGGCTCCTGCAGCAGTTCCCAGGAAATGTGCTCTCACCTCGCCTGGCTGAGGGCTCTTCCCTTCACTGCAATCCCTGGATTTCCCTTCTGACCCAGCTGGACCCAGCTGTCAGAGCAAGCCAGCACCTCTGGCTGAGATGTCTCCAGTCCAGGAGCTTCAGCACTTGGTTTGATATCAAATCCTTCGAAGGAAATCTCCCTGTGGGTTTAATACATTGGGGCTTTTAACTCCAGCAGGAGTTTTGTCTTATTATTCCTGTGAATCAAACCCTGTTTCTGAAATCTTTTCATTTTCTTTTCTAGGGAAAGCTGTTTTAAAGTCAGAGCTGGATAAAAATTAAAGCATGAACATTATCTGATTGGATTGTAAGTCCTTTATAAGAGGTTCAGAGTGAAACCAGTACAGCTGCACAATATTCTTCCCTGTTAATGCAATCAGTGCCCTCCTCTTGCAGTGTTGTTAGGGGCACATTTCTCTGGTTCTGGCCAGTGAATTTTGAAATACTGTTTGCATAAGTTTGCTGATTTCTCGCTGTGTTTACTTGACAATTATTTTAGTTATCTCCAAACCAGATTTTCAAATAAAGCAGTTTTTCCCCTCTGCAATCGCTATGAAAATTACCCTTGGAAAATCAAAGCTTTCAGAGGTCATTTTACTTTCATCTCCTGCTTTTGATGAGGTCCTGGCACATCAAAAATCCACACTCAGAGACATCTGTGTCTGCTGAAACGTTTAAATAGCAGGAGGCCTCCATGGTCCAGAAGGAGGGCAAGCAGCATCCTCCCAGCCCAGCAGTCCCTGGAGCCTGGGATGAGGACCCAGATCATGTCAGAGCTGGGGATGCTTGGCTGGAGCACTGCCTCTCTCTGGCCACCCCTGCTGGGACTGAGCAGAGCCCAGGCCTGTCAGGCCTTGATTGCAAGTGGACAGAAAAGCTCCTACAGGAGCACATTTTGCACAGGAAAAGCCCTGAGTCGAGAGGATTCAGTGCTGGGTTGCCAGCAGCCAGAGGTTACCAACCCTCTAAAGGCTTTCTGTAGCTGGGGGCATTAAATAATTCAGTAGTCTTTCCATCCAGCCTCATGGAAAATTTTCTCATGTGCTAAAAATTTCTCCAGACCACCACCAGTAACAGGAATGATGAGAGAAAGGCAGCCTGGGCACCAACACTATGCTATGGCAAAGATCAATTAAAAACCTGCACGAAGAAGCAGCCCCCCCTGGCAGAATATGACACTTAAATGAGTTTCCCTCCCAGGATTTAAAATGCAAGAGGAGAGGAGGTGCAGGAAGGCACTCACAGGAGGTTCAAAGAGCTGCTCATGGAGAGGATCAATAGATCCAGCACTGTATTTAGTGTCACACTAAATGCTGGACCAGGCAATTATTTTGATTCATCACAGTGATAAGTGAAGCATCAAAGTGTGACAGAAAATTCTCGTATTTTCTTGTTTCTTATGTAACTGAAATATTTCATCTTTAAAGGCAGTCACAGACTGATACTCTGCTCTTGACAGGCACTGCAAATGGTTTGTGAATTCAGTGTTGGCTCCACAGGTTTGTGGTGTTTTGCCTGTCTCTGCTCCAGGGGTGGCTGTGCCATTTTCCAGCAGCAGCTCCTGGGGCATCACAGGGAAACTCCTGCAGCTCTGGATGGAGCCAGAATCTGGTGCCACCTCTTACCCTGAGCTGCTGCTGGAGCCACAGCTGCTCCAAGAAATGAATTTGTTTGCTCAAAGAGTGTAATCACACCGTATATTTGTATATTAGTTTCTTTTGAAGTAATTAAAATTCCACTTAAGAATTCTGCAGGAAGTTCTTCAGGTAACAGACTCATTGATGGTTGACAAAGCACCTTTCAAAGAGCTGTGTGTGTTTTGTTGATGTGTACTCAGAGGTGCCTCTGCAGGATGCTTGTTGCCTGTTGTTGGCAATATTTCTGCCTGTGATCCTTGTGCAGTCTCAGGCTACAAAATCACTTCAAGTGGGGCTTCAAAAACCAGCACCAGGACCATGGCAGGCAGCTGGAATCTGAATTACTGGAAATTCCAGTGGAAAGTTCAGCATTTACATCAGATATAATGTATTATGAGTGAGATTTATAACAGGATTACAGAAAGCAGCTAGTTAAAGCTACTGGAAGTAAATAGGGATTAAAATATTTATCTAGCTGTAAAAGTATGAATAATGGAGTAATTCATGTAGTTATGTAAAGAAGCTCTGTGCTTTATACTGGCAACAAATAGCACTCCTAATATCACTGATATTTTACATTGTCCACGTATCAAAATCCTTCCATGCCTTTCACTTCCAACCCAAATCCTCTTGTGTCTAATGAGTGCATGGTGTGGAATCTCCTGGAGCTGCAGGGATGCTCACAGGGGATAAATCACCTGAAAATGCAGCTCTCTGCCCTTCTGCCTCCCTGGGACATCAGTTCCTCCCCTCCCTTCCCTTGGGAGGCTGTGTGCTGCCAGTTTCAGGGCAGCTGGCTGCTAATATTTCCTGCATTTTTATATTGCTCTTCCAAAAATTGCATTTCTTCTAATTTAGCTCTGTGTGACCAGTGTTATTTTACAGGAAGATCTGGTGTTTCTCTGGGGAAGGGGTTGAGATTTTTGACTTCCACAAGTCCTGTCTAATATTTGAAACTTTTTACACAGGAATTCTTCTGTGTGACCCAGCTCCTGCTGCAGTGTCCCCCAGTTCAGCTGCTCTGACGTGTAACCTGTACAACAGTTAGGAAATGTAAAGCAAACATTTACTGCCTCAACAAAAATGTACTGGTGGCCACGAGCAGCACCAGAGGTTTCACTTTTTCCTCTTTCCATCTCCTCCTTGCCAGGAAGAGCTTTTGGTGTGATGCACATCTGCCCTGGTGCTTCCAGCTGTGCTGTGACGTTCCATCCTGCACAAGCTGCAGATCCCCGTGGCTGGAGCTCTGTAAAAATGTGCTTTAGTCTGCCTGGGCTGATCCAAGCATCTGGTGGGAAAACATCAGCTTCATCTGGAGGAGCTGTGCCAGGCTCTGAAGGCCAAACACAGACCCTGGGCTCTTCCTGAGCCACCCTCAGGCTCCTGTTGCCACCAGGACCCTCAAGGATCCTGTTCTTCATCTGGGAGAGAGGATATTGTTCATTCCTTGTTCAGGCCTAAGGAAGCAAAGCTCAGTGGTTTGCTGCTTTCTGCTTTTACTCTCCAGTCAGCTTAAATTTCTGAAATACTCAGCAGAGAGGATTAAGCAGCAGAGCTGGCCTTGATGCCGTGTCTGGCTGAATTCCCCAGGTGATGGGTGATGCTGCACTGTCTCCCAACAGCTGCTGATCTCCTAAGCTGTCTTCTGCTGACAGGAATAAACCCAGGCCGTGCTGTGCTCCAGGAGATGGGAATTAATGATGGTCTTTGGGTGGCCAAAGCTCCTTTCCCTCCCGGGTCAGACCACCCCTGCTCTCTGGGAGCTTCACTCTTTCATTTCTCTGCAACAGATTGGTCTCACTGCACTGCATCAACACTAATTACTCAGTCAATTTTGCATTTGAACTCTATCTTTTATGCATCACTTGTGAGTCTTGTGTGAGCTGTGGTTTTGATTTTTGGTGTTTGCAATGATTCACCCCCTCCTGACATTCTGTGGGGCTGAAGTTTGCTCTTCCTCTCACAGGGTGCATCCCCAAGTGGAGTTTCAGCCTTTGGGAGCCAGCACAGAGCTCATAAAAAATGATAATTTAAAATATATGAGCAGTGGCAATCAAAGAAAGTAAATAGGGTATTAAAATAAGGCAAAAATGTGTGGTGTTGGAAAAGTCTTTCAGCTCACAGCTACAAGAGGGATGTGCATTATTTGAAGACTGGAGCACTCTGTTTATTCTGGCAAGCTCCTTTTCCACCCAGAGAGAGCTGCTTGGGGCACTGTGGGGGCAGATCAGCAAATGCCATTTTTCCTGGAAAGTAGAGCAGAGCATTCCCCAAATCGCCCCATCTGATTCTCCCCTGGTGTAAATTCCAGTGTGAATCTGATCGTGCTCCAGAAATCCCCAGCCAGCAGCCAGCTCCTGGGGGAGAGGAAAAACAGGACACTGGGTGGGGGGTAACGCCAGCAGAGCCAGGGGAGCTGCCAGGGGGACATGAGGATGTCACAGAGCTCGGACAGCAGCACTGGAGGACAAGAGTGTTCCTCCAGCTCCAGCCTGGGGCAGCAGCCAAGCCCCTCTCCCTGCCCTGTGGCTTCTGCAGAGCCTCACAGGGCAGGACAAG
>NC_031772.1:538370-542017 GCF_001522545.3 Parus major
TGCCATGGAGGGGACAGAGATGTCACTGCTGCCATGCAGCCTGGCAGTGACTCAGCACAGCAGCACCAGTGCTCAGCAAGGACAGATTGTTCTCTGCTCCTCAGTACACTACTTTTTATCCTTTTTTTTTTTTAATATCTTGTAATTATGTTGTGTTTGGTATTGATCCTGTGCTCTTTTAGAAGCCAGAGCCATCCTTTGTTGTTAAGACAAAGAAGAAAGCCTTTGGAGCTCGTTTGCTGGCTGACACCAGGCTGGGGACTGCTGGTTGCATTTCTTTGGGATGGGATTTTACAGTGGCAGAATCTCTTTTCCTGCAAACCACTTGTGGACAGTTGGCCAAACAGAAGTTTTATGTTTAAAAAGACAAAAGAAATCAATTTTTAAGTGATGAGATTCTGTTGCCAATTCTCCTGTCATTCTCCTGTCCTATTTACTGCTTGGACTTGAAAAGCATAACGATTTTTGAAGGCTTTGTTTTTAAACTCTGCTCTTGCTTTTCCTTTGTGGCTGCTTTGATGGACTCCTCTGATGTATATTTCAGCATAGGTTGATGTGAAGCTAATGAGAAGGCAGATGTTTATTTACAGAAATATGGGTTCCATTTGTAAAATTGCTTTCCAATTACCTTACATGCTAGGAGGGCTTTTTTATAAATTTCTTTACAGGTTGGTCTTTAAACTGAATATTGCTACAGGCATATAAAACTGCCAGTAAACCCAAACCCCACAGCCTTAGTGATCATTATAAAACACAGAGAGATTCAAGTGCTATTTTATATCAAGAAATGGATTTACACATCATAAAATAAGTGTATAAATATCAGCACCAATTTACAAATCTGACTAATAAGTACCAAATGGGAAAAGATTAAGTTCATAAATCCTCAGGCTCTACTTTGAGTTGTCTGGTGCCTGATTCACACGAATAAAACTTTGTGTAAAACTGAGAACAACAGAGCTTTCATCCTGTATCCCATACAAGCCCCAAGGAGTTGCTGGCACAGCATTTGGTGAGAGTTGGCTGTGTTCCTATACAAGCCTAAATGAAATACTTTATTTCAATTTTTGGTTCACTTTGAAGGAGTTTTACACAGTCCCATTACCTTGTCTTCAGGGAACTGCTTTCCAAGGCTTCACTCACTTGTTTACTTCTAGATTCAATTTTATCAGGCTCTCCAATGCTTTTGAGGAAAATCCCTTTTCTTGATCTTTTATCTAACATGAAAAACGATTTCCCTCTTTTACTGAGGAAAAAAAATCACCATCCTGAGTTATAGTGCGTGACTTTGGTGGGAGAGGAGTATTTTTGTGCCCAGAGCTCAGGCCTGCTGTGAGGATGCTGTCCCCAGGCTGGAGCCCCTGGATGCCAGCAGGGCTGCTGAGGATGGGGCAGAGCTGCACTCAGGGGCTCTGGAGTCACCTGAGGGTGTCCCAGCACTGAGGTGACACTTGGTGTGACTGAGACAAGCAAACACTTCCCAGGGCTGGCTGTAGAGCCTGGGAAACAGAGGGAAGCAGTGATGTACTTACAGAAAAATATCTGTACTCTTGAGGCCTGAATGGCAACCCAGTGTGAGAATTACCTTATCTTCACGTGGTGGTGTGTTAATTTATGTTAATTTATGTAATTACCCATGCTCAGGGCATCTTCACCCACCCAAGTCTGTGTGCACTGTGAGGTCAATGCAGTCAGTGGTGCTCGTACTTAAACCATCAAAGCCCCTTCTCTTCTCTTTGTGTAAAGGAAGCTTGGAGACACAGTAGGTGTGGTATTAACATCATCTTCACTTTATACATTTATGTATTTATTTATTCTGCTGGAACCTTGGCCATATTTATGTTATTTCTGAGTTAACCCAGGTTCTGGATGAGGTGGACAAAGCCAGCTGTGTGTTATGGGAGATGCTGCATGAGGTCTGTCCCTTACAGCCTCACCCCCATTTCCAGCTCAGCACTTCTGCTGCTTTAGGCTGCATCATTTGATGAAACCCTGATTTGTCTGGAAAGGTGAGTCACCTGTAATCAGCACATTCAATGAAAGGCCGATGTGATTTGCTACTGAAAAATAATCTCAAATTCAATAAAGGTTTAATTCCACATTTACAAGCCTTGATGCTTTCAGCTCTCTAATCACTGTTTCCTGTCAGCCCCCAAAGCCTTTTCATTTCCTGGAGCATGAACACAAAGAGCAGTGTGAGAGCTGCAGGGCTGAGCTGCCCTGTGTGGGACACTGCACACACAGAGCCCATCTCATCCCCCACAAACCTCGGATTTTATTGTTTCCAGGACTCTTTATGGAATAACTGCCAGCAATCACTTCCCAGGCTGCTGATGTCCTGAGAGATTTGGCCAGAGGTGAAGTAACTCAGCATCCACCAAGTCTCCAGGCTCTGCTGCTCTGTGTTTGGGGTTGGCCAGGTGTATTTGGAAGGAATGCAGTTTCTGGAATGTCTCCAGCCCTCAGGAAGCTTTGGGGAATTTTGCCACATCAAATCATGTGGCTGCAGTGTCAGTGAGAGCTTTGTCCCCAGGAGAAGCCTCCCTGGGCCATGGTGGGGCAAGAGGAGGTGCTGACAGCTCACCCTTCTCTGTGAGAGTCTACAGCCAGGGACACAAACGGGAACTGCTGAGCTTTGTGGTGCTTTTCACCTCTGGGCAGAGGCTGGATCTGAGCCAGGGGGGTCTCCAGAATCACCCAGAAAAAGGTACAGAGCTCAGCAAGGTCATTTCACCAGATTCCCTCAAGAGTGACTTTATTGCACACCTCTGTAGCTCCAGAAAACCATCAGGCAGACGGTGAATTCGCTTCTTGGAGAGAAAGGCTGTGGTGTTTGCTTTCCTGTGGGTCTGAAGGGCACTGCCAGCACCTCTGAGCTGGGGAAAAAGCCAAAGCTGTGAGCAAAGTGCTCTGGCTCTGCAGGGGCAGTGCAGACTCGGGTCTGATTTACACCTGTCAGAGACAAGCTTCAGGCACTGGAAGCTGTGCAATAAAGGAAGAGATGCCTCTGCAGGGGCTGTGTGCTCTCCCTTTGTTGTGTAGCTCAACACTGCCATGTCTGAGGGGCTTTTGGGGAGGGAAGCTGGGAAAGAGATTGGGCTGTCAGCTAAAGGATGGATGCTGTGTGTGTGTACTCACATGCAGAATATTACCTCCAGAAATATTCCTAGAGCTGGAAAGTCCAGCACTTAAAGGTTTTGTGGAACAATGGCTTCCTATAAAGACAGACAGGCAACTTTTATATCAAACATGCTTGAGATTGTTTTCACTTGGCACATGCAGAGTCCATTAGACTCAAAGTGATCCAAGGATAATGATACGAGCACAAGGAAAAAAAGGAAACTGAGGGAAGTGCTTTTAACTCTGGCAATCTGAAGTGTGAAAGATAAATAATCCATAGATTGGCATTGCTTCCTGAAGCCAGCCACTGAGCCTGATGGAGATTTCAATGCTGGGAAACCACATGAGCCGAGGGAGGGTTTGGAGTCAGGAGAGCTGTGCCAGGGAGAGCTGAGGTGATGGGGAGCTCCTCTCCTCTCCTCTCCTCTCCTCAGCCTGGGGGAGGCTGGGCTGCTCCTCTGGTGACAGCAGACTCCTTCAGCACCTTCTTTTGTCAGGTTCTGAGTTAGTCCTGTTTTAATCATCTC
>NC_031772.1:542153-543457 GCF_001522545.3 Parus major
GGGAAGGCAGGGTTTTCCTCTGAGGGGTCTCACAAGATGGAATAACTCTCCTGTGGTTATTTTCCAGGCTTGTTGGTGGCAGGAGCTGGTGTGGGGCTGGGATGGCTGAACCTAAAGGAGACAGTGGCACCTGTAGGGCCCGGAGAGTGTGGGGATGTGCTGGAACCAGGACTGTGACAGAGGTGAGAGAGGTTTATGTGGTAGAAGATCCTTGGAGACAATCTGCCACCAAGAGGAGGAAGGGGAGCAGCAGAGAGAGTGGGAAGGTGAGGAGGAGGAGGCTGGGCTGGGCTGTGCTCCCCTGTAGGGACACAGGTGTGGTGTCCTGTCCCTGTATCCTCAGCCCGTTCACCCAGGGCAGAGCGCTCCTCCCGTGCTCTCCTTGCCCAGGTGAGCAGCTCCAGCAGCTGGGCAGGGCCAAAGGGCTTTTGAGGAGTTTCTTGTGCTGATCTTGCTCCAGGTTTGCTGGGCTGCACAGAGGCCCTGCTGCCTCATCCATATTCATAACCACGATAGCTTTGCACTCTCAGAAAATTGGATTGCCTGGCTTCACAAGCCTTAACAGATACTGTGTGTGGCTCTGTGTGATTCTAACAAGGCAGATAACACACACCCTACAAGCTGGAGGCAGCCTTATATTGATTTTGGGTAATTCTGGTTTCTGTCTTTTGACCAACTCTCACTTTCTGTTGTGATAATTAAAGTGCATTTTCACACCATGGCAGGAAGCCCTGATTTTCTGTGTGTGATACACTGAGTTCCCACATCAGAGGGAACTATTGGGAAATCCGTAATTGCAGGGCTTTGAAAACCTTTAAACATCTCCATGGTTACTGAGGGGAAGGAGTTTCCCATTGGCTGGTGCAGTAATTATTTCAGTGACAAGGATGAACATGATTTTCCAAGTTGTTTGTTAGAGTGTTATTTGGATTTAACTTAATTTTGTAGCTCTTAGAGTACAATTTCCATATGAGTTGTTTGTTGTTTTCTGTTAATGGGGAGCATTAAAACTTTGGCTAATAGTGCCAGTGGAATCATGTGGAAAACTTCACCACTGGTGCTTTTGCATTACTTTCAAGTGAATGAGGAAAGCCATATTCTTGTGACTTTTGGCCTTCACTGTGCTTTGTGTCTGATTTCATGTCTATATTAAAATTGGGGTTTTACTGATAAAAAAATCCCCAGAAAGGAAAGATGAAAGTTGTAACAAACAGCTATGAATTTATGTCTTTGGTGCATTCAGGTGGAAATGAACGTGCTGAGCTCCCAACACAGCCCAGCTGTGATCAGCTGCTGCTGAGTGA
>NC_031772.1:543990-546875 GCF_001522545.3 Parus major
TGTGTTCTGAGTGATTTGGGGTGTCTGGTGAGTGATTTGGGGTGTGTTCTGAGTGATTTGGGGTGTCTGGTGAGTGATTTGGGGTGTCTGGTGAATGATTTGGGGTGTGTTCTGAGTGATTTGGGGTGTGTTCTGAGTGATTTGGGGTGTCTGGTGAGTGATTTGGGGTGTCTGGTGAATGATTTGGGGTGTCTGGTGAATGATTTGGGGTGTGTGTTGAGTGATTTGGGGTGTGTGTTGAGTGATTTGGGGTGTCTGGTGAGTGATTTGGGTGTGTTCTGAGTGATTTGGGGTGTCTCCATGATGTTCCTCAAAGTCAAGATGGGCCAATATTTGCCAGTGGGCAGTGGGGGGCAGATGGGGAGAGGGAGTGCTATGTGTGTGTGTGTGTCTGTGTGTCTGTCTGTGTGTCTGTCTGTGTCTGTGTGTGTCTGTCTGTGTAGGAGAGGCTCAGACTCCCCTTCTGGAGCCTGCCACAAACAAAGGAGGGCAGCACCAGGTGAGGAAGTGGCTTGTGAAATATTGCTCAGTTCTCCAGCAGCAAGGAAGGACATGGCAGTAACTCTGGAGACAGCCCCAGCCTGTAATGCTCTCAGGCTGCTTGTGCAAGGGGTGGGAGGGATGGAACCTACTTTCCTTTTGTGCTTGTTCCTGACTCCTCTTATTTTCCTCAAGCAGTGTCTGTCCAGGCCAGTGTGGGTGTCTCTGTGCCAGGGACTGCTCGGTGCATTTGCCACCTGGGCCTGACAGGTACTGCAGTTAAAGATTTAAGCTCAGTACTTGTGCCAATTTTTTGGCCCATTATAAATCTAACCCAGCTTGATGAACAAAGCTCCAAATTTGTATTATACAATGAGTCTCAGCATGTTTGTTTTCTCTAGGGAAGTAAAGACAAGTATTAATGTCAGACTGGATTTGAACTGAAAGCATCACACAGGAGTTGTTTTATGGGGTAGTGCTCTGGTACCAGGTTATTTGGGCTTTTTTTCTTTTTTTTTTAATGTTCCTACCCCCTCCTGCTGCCTACTCACAGCCCTAAATTAGGGCAGCTAGAAATTTTCTGGTTGAAAAAGCTCAAACACAGTTACCTTTGCTATGGCTCTGTGCTAATGCCAAGGGCACATGAATGGAAGCGAGGCCTGGAGCACAAAGCTGGGGCAGTTCCCACTGTGGCAGCTGCACACAAAGACAGAGGCAGACTGTGCTGGAAGCTGGCCACATAAAAGCACGTTGGGTTTAGCCAGGATGCAGCCCAGGGGGCAAAGTTAGTTCATTTTTGGGGAATGTGTGTACAGATTGAGTTATTTGTTAATTGGGACAGCTTGTGCTGCTGCTGCATTCACAGGCCCATGGCCACTCAGGGATGTCTTGTTGTGGATTGAGGGGCCAAATGCTGCACTGCTGACACAACCAAGCCCATCTTCTCCTCCCAGGAGCTGCAGCCGAGCTGGCAGCACCTGG
This sequence comes from Parus major, assembly GCF_001522545.3. NCBI lineage: Eukaryota > Metazoa > Chordata > Aves > Passeriformes > Paridae > Parus > Parus major. Next base: position 545,452 of record NC_031772.1, read on the forward strand.
ACTCCAGTGTGGGTGTAAAACAAAGCCTGATGTGGGTGTGGGAATATCCCCGTGGTTGTGGTCAGCTTTCCAGGGGTGCTCAGGTAAATCAGGTAAATCAGCCAGGTGGAGATCTGTGCTGGCATCCAGCCCAGCCCAGTGCTGCCTCCTGGCCCTGCAGAAAGGTGAGCAACCAGAGGTGCTTTTCTCATCAGCTCCTCTTCATCACTCACAGCAGAGCCTTGGGGAGAAGCAGGGCTGGGAATTGAGTCTCGTTCCCTTCCCCAGAGCTGGCTGTGCTGTGGGGTCTGGCCCATCTCCCCTCTGAGCCATGGGTTCACCTTGTCCTGCTGTGGTTTGGGAGGAGCAGGAGCAGTGGCATTGGAGGTGGATGGAGATGTTCTGCAGTCCCTCCAGTCCTCCTGGTGAGATAAAGCAATGCAGAGTGATCTGCAGCAGGGCAGCCCTCCTTGTCTGCTGTGTTTATCTATTTTAAATGAGGGAGGGAGGATGTTAGAGATCCCAATTGGTAGCTGTTATTTCAGAGAGTTGTTTCTTTCACTTTTAGCCAGCCCTACCGATTTTTAACCCTTTGATGGCAGTGGCCTTGTCTGTGTGTGCATCGTGGACTGTGACAGACACTGGGATGGTTTCTGGAGACCAGCCAGGCTTCCCCTACTTATCTCAGCCTCTCCACCAGTGCCCCTGTTGCCTCCTGCTTTTTAGAAACCACTATGAACATTATTGGAAAATTTTCCTGTTTAGTGTTTGTCTGAGTAGTGTTTGTCACAGCCAGAATTGCATCTGCACACATGATTACAGTGTGTAATGAGAACAGAAAATACTGCATCAAACCCAGCTGATAAATCTTCAATTTTCTATGAGGTAAGCCTTAGGCAAGCTGTCTCTGTGTCAGAATGACAGCAGTCTCACAATCATGAGGATTTCTTGTTTAGCATCTTCAAACAAATCCTCATTACAACTAAACTGTGTGCTCAAATCAATGTCTGTCCTGGGTCAGTGTACAGAAATAAACTGAGAGCAAAGGCAATTCCAGATCACTACCTGAATATCTTTATAAGAATTAACTTGTCTATAAGCTGACTCTTCCCCCTTTTCCTTCATTTCCCCTTTTCCTGTTGCAGTGCTTTTGGCTGGGAGAGCTGGATTCAGCCCAGCCCTTGGCTCAGTCTGCCCTGCCTGAGAGCTCTGCTGCTCAGCTTGTCCAAGGTGCTGCAAAACACAATTCCCCTGCTTTTCCTGGACCTAAAAGTGTCCCTCAGGTTTGAACACTTCAGCAATGCCTTGAGGAGAGGGTTTTCTGTAAACACCAGCATGTTTTTCATTTATTTTATCATGCTCCATGTGAAGGCTGAGAAATCAGCAGTGCAAGCAGGGCGAGATGAGGCAGCTCTGTGGCTCTGGCCATGAGGATGAGGATGGTG
>NC_031772.1:549381-551999 GCF_001522545.3 Parus major
GACTGTGGTGAGAACACGATGATTGTTCCTGGCTGGGAAAAGCACAGGCAGGAGCTGGGCAGGAGCTGGGTCTCCCCTCAGCACTGGGAATGTGGGGATTCAGCCCAAGGGCAGGACTGGAAATGAGCAAACAAAAGGGGTCCAAGGGATCCACAGCCACCCCAGGCCCTCCCCTGCTCGCTGGGAACCCACAGGACGAGGAAAGGGAGTGCAGTCGCTTTCTGTGGATGGGCCTGATTTATTTTTCCTCTACAGCACGGCTCTGCAGAAAAGGCACCATCACCCCCCATCAAACCTTTCACTGCCAAAAAGGAGACAGCACAGGATCTAAACCAAATTGAGGTGAAATTTCCAGCACTTCTTAGGGCAAAGCATTACTTTGATAAGAAAACTCTCCTGCTGAAAGGGAGAGGCCTTGCTGGCCCCACAGGTCACCTCCAGAGGAAGGTGAGAGCAGCCCTGCAGAGATAAGTGCCCTATTTCTGGGCATGGCTCAGCAGCGAGGCTGTTCTGCAGCCCCAGAAGAAGATTTCCAGGAAGAAAAGGTCAGAGAGGGTAAAGCAGCCATTTGGGAGCTGTCACTCTTCAGTGTGCTCTCTGCCACTGCTCTCCTCACACTCACATGCAGGTCAAGAACAAACCCCAGTTCAAAAGTCGCCTTGCTCCAGCAGGGATGCGCTGGGAAATCGGGCTGGGATTCATCTTGCCCAGTTTTAGCTCAAATCTATTTCCTGGGTACTGTGCAGGGATAAATCAGCAATTGTGGGGGGCTGTTCAGCCCACACCTTCAGCCCCGTGCTGTTCCAGGGAGCCTGAGCAGCTCTGCCGAGCCCAGAGGTGTCTGGAGGTGATCCTGGAGCTGCTCTTTGCAGGAAGGTGTCCTGCTGTCCTGGCTGTGTGCTGGCCAGGGCTGACAGCACCGAGCACCTGCACACAGCTCCAGCAGCTCCTGCCTGCCTGGGCAACGCTGCCAGGGATTGTCCTGCGCTCCCTGCTCCAGCCACACCGCCCTGGGCTGCTTCTGGCTGTGCTCCTGTGGAGACGGACAGACAGGCTGGACAGACGGACAGAGCAGCACTGCCCACTGCAGCTCCAGCCTGGAGAGAGGCTGGGAACCCCTGGAGCTCTTGGCCCCAGGACAGCAGGGACTGAAATGGCACCACGGAGGGCGAGGAGCTGCCACCGGCAGCAGAGCTGGGAGCACGAGGAGCTTTTCAGGAGAATACTCTGAAATAAAGCAGCAAACATCACCTGAGACTCCCCATTCATAATCAGCACACGCAGAAGACAGGAAGGTGCAAGACACAAAGTCGTTAAACTTTACCCTGGCAAATATCAAATTCATCCTTTTCTGCAAATACAAAGTCCTGCCTCAGAGTGATCATTTCCCTGAACATTCAAGTGACAGGTTCGGGAGGTGTAATTAGAAAACCCTGCCAGACTTGAAAGGAAATTTTTGCACTCACAAAGAAGCACACAGCCTATAGCCCTGAGGTTCAATGTGTTTAGTAGTTGTGTAGCTTGAAGTGATAATCAGAGCATGTTGAATTTAACAGAAGTCAGAAGAAAGATGAACAGTATCTAATCCCACCTCAGTCTCTCTTGCTTAACTCTTCCTACGGTAGCAGGCAGTGCAATTTTCTTTTTCTCTTTGGTATTTTGTCCCAACAGAGTTGTCACCTCTCCCTCTGTCCTTCCACACCCCTCACTCTTTCCTTGCATGTTCTTCCTGCAGCTGATTTCCAGTTCTCATTCCCTGCAGAAGAGGTGACTCACAGGATCCCGGCTGTATCAGCATCCCCAGGTGTTTATCAGCAGGAGCAACCTGGACATGGCATGGAAGTTAATAGCTGATGAAAGAATAATTTAACATAATAACAGTAGGCCAGATTCTCCACTGATGCAAACTGAGGAGAAAATGAAATTGCACTGGTTTTCACCATATAAAGCACGGTGTAGATCTCAGGTTAAAAGTACCTCATGTAGTTATAATTTCACACTCTGAGTTGTCTGGAAGACAGAGAATTAAGCAACAAGGCTCAGCATTTTCCAGAAATAGAGGCATCAGTGGGAGTTGCAAGAGGATTTTGTGTGTAATTGCTATCCTGCCTGCAGTGTCAGGTCCATCCATAGCAGCAGAGCTCTTGTGCTGTGCTGGGATAAAGCAGAGCCGGCCCCAGACGGGCAGGAATTGTCTGAGCCCTGCAGAAATGCTGTAGGGATGGAGGGGAGAGACTGCAGGGCAGCTCTGGGTCAGGACTGGCTGCTCTGGGCTCTCCTGGGGCAGCAGCACAGAGCTGGCCCAGCCTCTCCTGCCAGCAGCACCGGCTGTGCTCACTCAGAACTGAATCTGGAACAGGCTGTGCCTTGGAGGAGCAGTCCAGAAACGGGACTGGGCTGTCAGAGGAGACAGCAGGACTCGATGTGCTGTGAAAATCCACATAGGAGCCATGGAAAAAGCAAAGAAAAAGCTCTGGGAGAGAATTGCAGACATGTTAGTGTTAGTGAGGACTCGGGGCAGGAGCCAGAGCGATGCCCTTTGTGCAGGACAAGGGCAGGTTTTGCAGAGAGCAGCAATGTCTCAGAGCAGTGTCCTGGGGAGGGATGGAGCTGTGAGT
>NC_031772.1:552394-559931 GCF_001522545.3 Parus major
GGATGGAGCTGTGAGTGAGTCCTGGGGAGGGATGGAGCTGTGAGTCCTGGGGAGGGATGGAGCTGTGTGTCCTGGGGAGGGATGGAGCCCTGTGTTCTGGGGAGGGATGGAGCTGTGAGCCCTGGGGAGGGATGGAGCTGTGAGTCAGTCCTGGGGAGGGATGGAGCTGTGAGTCCTGGGGAGGGATGGAGCTTCCAGCAGCACCTCAGCTCCAGAACAGGAGAAATGCCTGAAATGGGGGCCAGCACCTTCCCTGCTCACTGCAGGAAGGGTTGGGAGCCTGGAACTGGCTCCACAGCCCCGTGTGCCAAGCAGTGCAGGACACAGGGGGCTCTGGGGAGTGTTGACTCACAGCATTTACATCGCTCTCAGTGGCAATCAGTGTTGGTGCAGTAATGAAAAATATTCCAGAACCTTCCCTCTGGGGCACCTCTCTCATTTTAGGCTGCATATAAATCCTCCTCCCAGGTTTGCAATAAGACTTTGGTTAACTTTTTGCAGGTGATTTAAAGTGTGTGTCTGACAAGATTCCCTGTGCCATGTTTCCCTTGCTGCTGGAATGTCCTTTGGCATTCAATAAAAACCCAGAGTGCTTGTGTTAATTTGATTTTTGCAATCAAGCCACCTTAAATTGCATTTATTCCTGTGTGGTGAGTCATGCTGTAATGATCTGATTTGTAGATCAGGTCCAACTTCTGCAGGGCATTGTGCAAATATGAGACAATTTCCTTCTTACAGATCTTGGAGGGCGCTTTCAGTTCCACAGGAGCAAAAGAAATGAACGGATTTTTGCCTACTCCAAGTAGAAGCCAAAGCTTCCAATTGTTTTTAAAATAAAATTGACAATATTTTAGTAAAACAGGCATGAAAAAGTTGTCAGGTGGAATCTGTGGTCCCAAATGGGTGAAAAGAGTAAAGGTCTCACGGTGCTGGAGCCGTGGTGGGAGTAGAGATGCTCGAAGTTGTAGCCATGGTGTGTGGACAAGGAGAGATGTGTGCTGAAGAGCAATCCTGCATCCTGCCTGATTTCCCGTGGACCTGGCACCTCCTGCCTGCCCCAGGTGCCCTCCCCAGGCTCAGCAGGAACCCTGTGGGTGCTGACACCCCCAGATGGGAACAGCAGCAGAAATTCCACTTGTCAATTATTGACATTCTGCTCCTGAGCTGCAAGCACACATCCAAAGTGTAATTCAAATGGCTGGACTGGGAGCTGGAGGCAAGAAGGCAGCAGTGCTAAACCCCAGCTAATTAAGTGTGCCAAGGCAGCCTCATTAGCTGCAGCAGTGTCTCCCAACCACAGAGCATCGGCTGCAGGAGGGGCTGGGCAGGGGGCTGCAGGTCACCGTGGGCCAGGCAGGAGGGAGATGAGGAGCCCCTCAGTGCAAGCAGGAGCACTCTGGTACCAGCCTGGTGTCCTGCAGCTCCTGCTCCCTGGGCACAGACACCACCCACACGTGGCTCTGCCCGAGCTGCTTTTGTGTCCAAAGTGTTTGTGTGGCTGGAATTTCTGCCTTTCAGGGTATTGAAACGGGGAACAAAGTCCCTGGCAGTAAAACCACAGTGCTGAGGAGCTGCTGCTCCTTTTGGGTGATGTTCACACACCAGCAGTGGCTTTGGGAAGCTGTTTCACCCCGGTGTAAATGTTTTGTCAGGGTGTGCCCTGTTTTTCTGCTGGACTTTGCTGATGGAATCTGCAGTCCCAGTGCTGGAGACCTGCAGCCAGGAGCAGGGAGTGGCACTGGGGACTGCTGATTCTGCTGGGAAGGGTCTGCTGCTGAGAGGAATGGAAAACATCTCTCTTTGCAGTGCACTTGGACAGAAATATCACCAAAGCTTTCCCTTCTTTCCTCTTGCTGGTTGAGAGACTCTTGTCCCTGGGAAGACAAAGTGAGTTTTTCTTTGCCTTAATGTGATTTCCACTTGGCAAATCCCCTTTTTTCTCTGTTGACAGGTTTTCCATGAGCACAGCTGCCTTGGGACCCTATCAGCTGTGTCTGCCCTTCCTGCCACCCAGGCACCCCTTACAGGGCACCCATCCCAGGATTTGCTGCTTTAGGAGCAGGGACCCTTTGCTTTTGTTTCAAGTCCCATTGTTCCTTTTCCATGATAAAGCCTTGGAACAGCATCCCCTATTGTAACAGTCCCCTTTGCTTACTGTAATCCTAAATTCAGCACTTTCATTAAATTACTCATTCTCCCCCATTTTCTTTGTGATCACCAACCGTGTCAGTCACAGAGACTCTTCAAAGAGGGAGCCTGAACTCGACATCAGATACCACTTCTTTCTTTTTATTTATAAAGCAAAGCATGAATTCTAACAGGTCCACTAGTCATATCTATTGATTTGGTACTTAATCATATGAACACAATGAATATTCAGAGCCTGCATGATATAAAAAGAACAATCAGAATAAGCTATTAGAGGTGCTGGAATCTCATTTAAAATCTAATTAGGTCTAGAACAAAACTAGAGGAGTCCTGTCTGAGTATGAAGAAATGGATGTGTCTATATAATGATTGAAATGCCTTCTTTTTTCATCCTTCTCTTGCCATGTATTAAGAAACTGGCATTTTCTTTTTTCAGTTCAGGTTTGGAGCACCATTATTTTGGCTGCTGCTCCGATGCTTTAAGTTCCAGATGGAAGCTGGTGAGTCTGTGCTGTCTCTGTGCAGAGCTGCAGCCACAGTGAGGGGTGGGCACTGCAGCTCGGGCAGGAGCTGCTCTGAGCTGTCCCTGTTCCACTGCACTGGCCAGCTCATAAACCCCTGATCTGCACTGCTTTAACTGACCTCGTGGTTTTCTGGATTTCATCACCACACCAGATTAGTGCTTTGTGAATTTCACCCCCTTTTTAATAACAAAACTGAGAAAAAGTTGAGTTCTTTATGGCTCTTTTACATAAATCTGGTGGCTCAGCTCGCAGGGGTTGTCTTGCATGAAGGCAGATTCAGGCTTTGCTCAGCTGGGCAGAGCTGAGCAGGTGAATTATTCCCTTTAACAGGTTGGATCCAATCCTGGACTTGTCCTGCTGAGGTCACCCTGTGATGAGCTGCAGGCCAGTGTGGCAGCAGCAAACTCAGCCTGGATTCTGGCATTTCTGCCCTGGCAGGGGCAGGGGGTCCTGCAGAGGGCCCTGCTCTGGCACAGGGGATGATTGGGGACACCAAGCACCCACACCCTGCTGCAGGCTCAGCTCAGCACAGCCAGAGCGTGGCACAGGAGGGCTGGGGGCTCCCAGGGCTGTGCAGCAGGCTGGGGAAGGGAGGATGATGGGGTGACTGTGCCTGATGTCTCCAGATGACACTGCTGGCTTTTCACCATCCATTATTCAGAGGCTGTGCCCAGGGCTTTTCCTGCTGGGCCATTTCCAGCCCAGAACACAGGCTCAGGCTCTCCAGGTTCACTCTTCCAAGCCCAGATGGGGTAAGCCAAGTGTCGAATGCAGCCCAGGAGGGAGGGAGCCCAGGAAGCTCCTGCCTGCCTGCACACACCCCAGGCTGAGTGATAGCCCTGGATACAGAAATGGCATTTCATTCATGAATTCACCTCGTGGATGCTGAACATTTATATCTGGGATGATCTTTTTGCACTGAAAGCCAGTTTCTCTCCCACCTTTGGCATTTCTTGGCGCTGCAGAAGCCAAGGCAGCTGTTCCAGGCAAAGTGCCATTCACAACAAGGCTTGGGCTGCAAAAGGCTCAGCCTGAAGCAGTTCTGCAATGACTTCAGAGCTGCCAGCTGCAAGTGTCCCCACCCCAGTGGCTGTCTGGAATTGTCATGGAACATGTAAGGAATTATATTTACAAGGATGTTAATTCACATGTAAATAGGGAATTCAGCAGGGAAAATGCTGCTGATACCCTGTGTAGATCTGTGCTCACACAGGGACCGAGCAGGAAGGACCCACTGGACACCCAAATACTGCATTAACACTGCTCATTGTGACTGTTCCATTTCAGAAGTATAACCCTGTGCACATCTTCCCCTGCAGCAGCTGCTGCTCCCTCCCAGCCCTGCACATTCCGAGGCCACCGAGCTCAGCCAAAACAGTGCCAGAACTTGTCTTTGCTAGAGCTTGCTCTTCTCATGGGGAGAATGAGATCAGCTCCTGAATCAGGGTGTATTCCCCATGCTTTGAGGGTTATCAGGAAGCTCTTGAGGTCTTGTTCAGTTTGCTCATGGTTTCCTTGCTTTTCTTCTTGCTGTAATGAATTAAACCTTACAGAAGTGGGCACTTGCCAGGTACAACTTTAAACTTTCCAGGCTGCTGTGTAGGGATCCTAATTTTTGCCTGACATGCATTACCTTCCTCAGCTATGTTGTTGCCAGGATTTGATTTTGATTCTGCTGCATCTCATCTGAGATGAATGGGTTTAATCAGAATCTCTTAAACCCTCTTCACTGGATGGTAGCCCTTTATAAGATGCTAAGAAGCATGACACACTCTTGCCCTGGCAGCACAAGAGGATAAATGAAGGGAAGGATTTTAGTTTCTAACTGGATTCTAACGATGGAGCTCTGAGGGTTTATAAGATTTTCCAGTGATAGCCTCATTTGGCCTCTGTAAATGGAAGCTGGGCAAGAAAATAGAATCTATCTGTGTGCTCTGAAATGTGCTTATTGATTTCAGCAGTTGTACTGTAATTGTTCTCACAAATCAGCTAATTGAGGGCCTTAATCAAAGGTGACTTAAGCAGCAGTAAATTTTGCATTTGCCTCCCCAGTGGAGAGCAGCTGAGCAAATCTGGTATTCCTTGTTAACCAAATACTGTTCTTCAAGCACATTTGACCAAGTGGCTGGAATTAATGAGGTTTGGCACAGAACTGGTGCTGTCCCTCGTCTCTTGCAGTGTGTTTTGTAAGGCTGAGCTGTGCTGGGGTCCCTGTCCTGTGCCTAGAGCTGCATCCCACCCTGCCCTGGCAGGGCTCCTCTGGAGAACAGGAGCTCCTCAGAGCTCACAGCTTGGCTGGAGGTGCCAAACCGAGCCATGGGCTGCCAGGTGTCACCTCTGGGGCACAGCTGGAGATCCCTGGGGAGGGTCTGGAGACAGGACCACAGCTGAAAATGCTCCTTGTTCCTCATTTCCTGAGCTCTGTGGCTCCCCAGGGCATCCCTGCAGCTGGAGGATGCTCTGTGCCCTGTGCTGGTGGCCTGGGCTGGCAGCAGCACAGGCACCACGGGAGCTTTGTGTGCCCAGCCTGGGACCAGCAGCTCTGCTTTGGGGCCACTTCAGAAGGAATTCAGCATCTCTTCATTCTCGAGTTCACATCTCTGCTTTTCTGCCTTCCTTTTGTGGCTTTCCCTGAGAGCAGAGACTCTGAAGTTTGTCTGGAGGTTCAAAAAATTAACATGCTTCTCCTCTGAACTTCCAAAATCCAGCTAAAGGCTTTTAGCTGATTATCTCAAGTCTCTTCTCTCTAATGACTTTCCAGTTTATTGACGTTGCACAAAAATCCGTGGATAACCCTCTCTATTAGATATAATTATCTAATGACTATTGAGCTTGGGAAATTATTCTGTTAATTTTGTCTTTAGTCTTCTATTTCCTGTCAGAGATGTGAAATGGAAGCCTGTGATTCTCTCATAATTACTGCATCTTGTTGATTTCTATTCCCATTTTTTAAAGATAAGCTTGTGCTGAAGTATGAGCTTTTGAAAGAAGGAAGTAAAAAATGTGTCCACTAAGGTGTGGTTCTGGCTTGAATGCAAAAATCTCATTGACTAAGGGGAACCCTGATTTTTGATAGAAAATTCACCAGTGATTAAGCAATTTCTCTTGATTAGATTTTGTGTGTGCATCACAAGGATGAGTTCTTGTTCAGGTGGAGTTACAGTGCTAGGACTGATGGTGTCCCACACTCAGCTGCTCTGGATCCTTTCTGAGCTCAGCTGATTGTGAAGGAGCCATGGATGTGTGAGGACAAGGGGACACCCCTGGTTCTGAGGCTGCCCGAGCCCCCAGCCCTGCCTGCCACGAGCCTGCAGTCCTGCTCCTGCTGCTGCTGCCCCTTGTCCTTCCAACACATCTCCCTGCGGCTTCCTGAGCTCCCAAAACTGTTCCAAGAGGTTTTTGTTTTCCAGAGAGGTCAGTGCCATTGTGCCATGAAGGCTCTCATGGTATGGTGTTACTGGGGCAGCCACCCACTGTCTGTGCACCAGATTTTCTCTCTCAAGAGCTGGGGATTTTGTCCTAAAAATTTGCAGTTGGGTGGGTCTTCTCCTCCCTAAATAGTAGTTACTTACAATTGAATTCTCTAATTTCTTAGGATCAAAGAATAATACAGGTTGAAAGGGATCTCTGGCTTTCATTCCAGCCTGGAGAGAGCGTGTTATTTCCTTTTATCCTCAGCAGAGCACAGTTCTGCACGTTCCTGCTCCCAAACACAGAAGTGTTCAGTTAATTCAGCTGCCAAAGTAGGTCTGGGCCTCGCTGCTGCCTCTCCTTCCCTGCCTGTCCCTGCTGCCTCTTGTTCCCTTTGTGAGTGTTTGGATTTCCAGGGTGGCAGCAGGGCCAGCCCAGCCCCTCACTTTGATGTTTCCATTGCTCTGTCAGGCTGGCACCAAAATCCATCCCTGTTCCTCCAGAAACTCATTAAAAACAAGGAAATCTCAACTACAGCAAAGTGATTTCTGTCTGGACTACACTGCCAGTTTAGCAGATGTGTGAAAGGTAAAATGATTAAGTGGTTTCTTATAAAGAAATCTCTCTAACTAGCAACTTAAAAAAAACCCCAAATCTTATATATGTTCACTTATTTGATCAACTTTGTAGGCATGACTTCTAATCATGAACTGCATTCCTCAGGGAGAGGCCACAGATTTTTTTTGACATCACAGTTTTTTCTGAGGCTCATTATAGCTGCAATATTTTGTGTAGGTGTTTAGAACTGAGGACTGGGAGTCCCATTGCAGTATTTCAGCTGAACAGTGCAGCTGGAACTCTGTGTTGAGAGCTAATGAAGATTTTTTTCTGTGTTACAAGAACATGTATTATTTTGTATATTATTTTTGATTTTTATAGACATACTGGTGTTCATAATGGAGGTCTGACTGCTCTTGGGACGAGGTAACCAACTTTTGGTGTCAGGGGCTGTGTTTTCACCACTTCATTTGGTTACAATTCATCCTGGGAAACAATGGCAGCAGTGTCCTGTTTGTGCAGGCACAGCATCATCACTGGAGTGTTAATGTGCTGCTGGCTGTGCTCTGCAGCCACTGCTGTCTGAGCCACTCCTGGCACTGCAGCTCTTTTCTTAGGAAAGGAAAATAAAGTTTTCACAGCTTTTTTTTACCCCCATTTCAAAATACCATTTTTTAGCTAAAACTTGTTGCCAAATTCTATTTTGATCCTGAGGTTTATTTTTAAACTGGAGATCAGTACACTCAGGAATCACAATTAGGTGAAGGTAACACTGATAATCCTGTTCTGCAGTTTCCCCCAGAGCTGCTCCATGTGGTGTTTGTGCTCCTGGTGTCTGGCAGCAGTGCCAGGAGCTCTGCAGGTGTGAGCAGGGCTGCCCCTGCCAGGGACAAGGG
>NC_031772.1:560967-563684 GCF_001522545.3 Parus major
AGGGGACAATTTTGCAGTCACAAAGGTGGATTATGAGTTGTTTTTCCTTTGTTGAGGGAAGAATGTTTTCTGTCCATGCATTTCTAGGCACACTGCTGTTCATGAGCAACTTAAAAGAGAAATATTTGATACTGAAGGGGAGTTGGTAATGACTTAATCAAAGGCAAAAATACCCCTTTGCTCCAGTTGAATGTTCACACAGTTTAGTTCTTATTAGCATCAATTTTCCACAAACCTTTAGCATCTGATTTATGAAAGGCAACACATTGGGATAGTGGAACAAGAAAAGAGATCACTGCTGCCCTGGGGCAGGTCTGGGAGCCTTGGCTGGCTCCCATCTCCTCTGCAGCACACACAAAGCTCCTGTGCCTGTCCCTGCAGCTCTGCAGGTGAAGAAAGCCCCGGGTGTGGAGGCAGCAAACACAAACCCTGCAGCAGGGAGAGCATCCCACAGCCCAGGGAGAGCTGAGGATTCCCACACTGCCTGCACTTTGTGCACACTGCCAGCCTTTGGCAGGTGAGGGATGTGCCGAGTTCCTCTCGCCTGATGTTTCTGTTTAAACCAGCTGGGACTCTCTGACATTCTCAATTACAGTTTGTTTGCACACACTCTTTGCAATTGAAATGCAGTTTGTAACCAGTGTGCCTGAGGTCTGCTCTGGGACACGCCAAAATCTCCCTGCCAGGGCTATGAAAGAATGTGGCATTTGCAGTGCTAATAGAGAAGGCTCAGGAGGAAAAAAAAAAGAGCCTTAAAGTTCTTCATCCCTTTTAAGCAGTGACTCAGTCACCAGCCCTTCCCACAGCTCTTCACTGATGTTCTAACTGCAGACCAATACCAGCTTAGGCTGCCTGGAAACAAACTCCACATTTTCACTTAATTAGTTGGACTGTCTGCCTTATTGCCATGAAAATGATGTAGAAGAAAATATTTACCTACAGCATTTCCTAAGCATGATGTCTCAGGTGTGCCAAGCAGGTAGGAAATAAATCTATCCAGAAATATGTGAAAGTGCTGAGGGCAGTGTGAGCTGGGGCTGTGTGGAGCTCTGGAGCCCAGAGCTGCCCCTGGCTCTCCTGGAGGACTCTGCTCCCTTCCCCACACCCTGCACTGGGGAGGATTGCATCCAGCAGCTCAGCCCTGTCAGCCTGCTGCCAATCCTGTCTCTGTGCTGAGGTTCTGGGCTGGAAATAATAAATAATGGTGCAGGTTTCCAGCTCTGGCAGGGCTGCAGGGCTGCTGGGCATAGCAATGCTCCTGCCACTCCACTGCAGCTCCTCAACAAAGCACTGTGCTCCTCAGGTGCCTGGAACTAAAGAAAACTGGGATGGTGGTGGGTTTTTGGATGCAGAAACATTTCCTTGTGAAGAGACTGGGCTTTCTGAGCGTGCTGGGAGCAGTGATCTGCAGTCACTGCAGGGAATAGTGCAAAACCCTGATGAATATTTGCCTTTCCACTCCTCCTGAAAGGGAAACATTGAAACCATGGTGATGAAATGCATCCCTTGGGGACTTCAGGTGGGGGAGAACATGTGGATGGGGTGTGGGAGAGTCCCATGGAGCAGGGGATGTGTGTGAGAAGAGCAGGTTTCACTGCTCGGTGTGTGAGGCTGTGCACACGAGGGGCTGCAGGGCCACACGGGGCTCAGCATCACCACAGTCAGTGTCTGAAGGGTTTGCAAGGACAGCTCTTGACTGCACAATTTTAACCTGAACTGGGAAGTGACTTCTTATATTTATGGATAATGGAATTTCAGGATGTAGATCACAGGCAGGAAAAGAAAAAAAGGAGCTATATTTGATAAGAAAACAGTTCATTAAATATTTTGCCCAGCTGAAAGGATTTGGACTCAATGATCCTTGTGGGTCTCTTCCAGTTTAGGTTATTCTGTATTTTATGTTGTCAGCAAAACTAAAAAATATCAGGTAGTTCTTATTTCAGCTTTCTGATGAACTGTCCAAATAATTGTATTTGACACTCAGAAATTGGTAGAGACCCATGTAAGTCATTAATGACAAAGACTGTCTGTGCCTGTGTGTCCAGCCCAGCTGCCTGAAATCCAGCTGAGGAGGAGGAGGAGGAGGAGGAGGAGGAGGATCCAGTGGTGCCAGTGTTCAGAAATCATGGAACTGCCTAAAAATGATGCCTTCACTTTTTAATGTGAGAAGGGAAGGCAGCTGTTCTACTTTGCCTTACCACAATTAATTCTTTCCTTTGGCAGAACTTTATTAATAATAAGTATTTTCTGTAGAAGAAAGAAAAAGCAGGAATATTCCTGGGGCATATCCCAGTATCAGGTTCTATTGTGTGAATTGCCAAATCACCCTGCGATTTGCATTAACAGGCACAGGTTTAGCTACTGGAAATGCACAATGCTGTAATTCTGTTGCTGATGTGTAGCTCAATTAGCCAGAGCTGTAACGAAGCCTTGGGCTTTTCCTGCAGGGTCCCAGGAGGGCTCTGCAGCTCCTGGGCTCCCTGCCAGAGGTTCACCCCATCATCGTCATCATTATCATCATCATCATCATCATCATCATCATCACCATCATCATCATCATCACCATCATCATCATCATCATCATCCCTCCTTTGGGATCCCCTTCACGGGGCTCACCCCATCCCTCCTTTGGGATCCCATCCCGGTCCCGGCTCCCCCGGCAGGTTTGGGGGGTCAGGCAGCTCTGGCTGGGGCTCGTTTGCTGCTCCCTGCGCCTC
>NC_031772.1:564274-565640 GCF_001522545.3 Parus major
GATCCCGGATCCCCGATCCCCGGGGCTGTGCCGGAGCCCGGGCTCGGAGCTGTTCCAGGTCTCGCTTTGATGCCGGGCGGATTTCCCTGCGCTATTTTTGGATGCAGTGAGCATCACCGGGGGATGTCGCTTCTGCTGCAGACCGAAAGCGCTCGCAGACGCCGTTTTTCTCCAGGGGCAGAAGAGAAGAGCAGAAGGAGGAAAACACGGCAATCTCCAAACCTTCTGCTCACACAGAGATAGGTCGCCAGGCCCCTGAGGCTACAGAGGGATGTTTCCCAAACGCAAAATTCGCTGGGTAGCTGCTGATTCTCCTTGCTGGCTTTCGTGTAACTCAGGGCCCTGCTGCAGCCCAGAGCCAGCAGCTGCAGTTAAATGAATCTTTGTGGAGATGTTTATCAGGGATTGCTAGTAGCTACCCTTTGATTTAAGAATAATTGCGACATCTCTCACTTTCCCTGCTTAAAACACGTGTGTGGAGGTCTCGGATGGCTCAGGTTCGATCATGCCAACCCCTGCTTTTCATTTCATCTTCAAAACTGAAGTGAGGTGACGAGCAGGCACAGGAACCAACCCTGCCCTCCCTGGCAGTGTGTGTGTGCAGATTTACACTCGGGCTGCTGAAGAACAGGACTGCAGACGTGTTTCCATGTTTCCATGTTTATATGTTTACACGTTTACATGTTTCCAGGGAAGAAAGAAGCCGTTCTGCAGGGTGTTTTCCCCAGCTCTCCCCCGCTGTTGCTGGGAAAGCGGCGGTGCTCGGGCACAGCATCCTGCGGGCTCAGGATCATCCTGCGGGCTCAGCATCATCCTGCGGGCTCAGGATCATCCTGCGGGCTCAGCATCATCCTGCGGGCTCAACATCCTGCGGGCTCAGGATCATCCTGCGGGCTCAGGATCATCCTGCTGGCACAGGATCATCCTGCGGGCTCAGCATCCTGCGGGCACAGGATCATCCTGCGGGCTCAGCATCATCCTGCGGGCTCAGGATCATCCTGCGGGCTCAGGATCATCCTGCGGGCTCAGGATCATCCTGCGGGCACAGGATCATCCTGCGGGCTCAGGAGCATCCTGCGGGCTCAGGATCATCCTGCGGCCTCAGGATCATCCTGCGGGCTCAGGATCCTGCGGGCTCAGCATCATCCTGCGGGCTCAGCATCATCCTGCGGGCTCAGCATCATCCTGCGGGCTCAACATCCTGCGGGCTCAGGATCACCCTGCTGGCTCAGCATCATCCTGCGGGCACAGGATCATCCTGCGGGCTCAGGATCCTGCGGGCTCAGCATCATCCTGCGGGCTCAGCATCATCCTGCGGGCTCAGCATCATCCTGCGGGCTCAGCATCATCCTGCGGGCTCAGGATC
>NC_031772.1:565840-569380 GCF_001522545.3 Parus major
GGGCTCAGGATCATCCTGCGGGCTCAGCATCATCCTGCGGGCTCAGCATCATCCTGCGGGCTCAGGATCATCCTGCGGGCTCAGGATCACCCTGCGGGCTCAGGATCATCCTGCGGGCTCAGCATCATCCTGCGGGCTCAGGATCATCCTGCGGGCTCAGGATCCTGCGGGCTCAGGATCATCCTGCGGGATCAGGATCATCCTGCGGGCTCAGGATCACCCTGCGGGCTCAGGATCATCCTGCGGGCTCAGGATCACTCTGCGGGCTCAGGATCACCCTGCGGGCTCAGGATCACCCTGCGGGCTCAGCATCATCCTGCGGGCTCAGCCCGGGGCTCCCCCCCAGGACACGGCTCCTGACAGAGCTGGCAGCGCTCTCCCAGCCTGGGGAAGCCGTGCCACAGCCCCGGGGAACGAGGGGCAGCGCTGCCAGGAGCGAGGGGTGCCCAGCCCGGGAGAATCCTCAGGGAATCCCCGAGTGCTGAGGCTGATGGAGAAATCCCCTGTGGATTTTAATCGGCCTTGGAACTTCCACGAGCATTCCCAGGGACTGATGAGTGCTCCTGCCCTGCTCCCTCATCCCCGTCTGCACCCTTTGGAGTGGAGCTCAGCTCTGGCCAGGGTGAGCTCTGGAACCTGGAATGTATTTTTATTTTCTGTTGTTATGTCCATGGTGCCAGTAGTTAGAGGCTGCTTTTCCATGGCCAAGTGTTCTGTTAGCACAAATCCAGGCACTAAGCTTATAAATCCCAAACCATGAGCTCAGACAAATACACTACAGAGTCAGAAGCTTAAAATTAAGAGAATTAGGATCTATGTACACATCTTACTGCATTTATTACAGTTTTGTTCAGTTTTTCTCCTCTGTTTGGAGAACCAGAATTTGAGCAGCTTCCATCAGGAGCCTTGTAAGGACCTTGCCCTAATTATGGAGTCATTCCAGTGACATTTTAAATTATGGGTGAGTTTTACATAATTCTTTTGATACGTGTTGTTATGACATGTAAAATTTTATCTTTGCCAGATGCAGTGAATTATGTAAGATCTTTGTTTTGCATTTGTCAGGATAACTTGAACCACTGCACATTAAACAAATGCACTTTCAAAGGACCTGGTCCTGCACACAACTGTGATAATACAGATAAACTTCATAAACTTTATTAAATTTCTGGTGAATTATATAAGCTAACAGGCCAGTTTATGTGACAGTGTTCAAACTCCAAAGCCAAGCATGCAAGGAGTAGGAAAAGTCTTATCCTGAAACTCAGCACCATTCCTGGGATGGCTCATGACATGATCAAATGCTGGTTTTCCCAAGGGGGATGCAAATCAGTGAGCAGCAAAGAAAAAATCTCTTTTCTTTAGGTCCTTCTGTGTGTGGCCCCAGCCCTTGTTTCCTGTATCCTGCTCATCCTCACTGGAAAGATGGAAAGCTGCTCTTTCCACTCAGTTTTTGGGGATTTTTCTGTGACACTCATTACTCCAGTCCTGTTTGTTTATTCTGCATGTAAAGCATTAATTAATTTGTCTCTGTGAAGCCCAGTTAGGCATGGGAGAAACATTATCACTTTATAGATAAGGAGCAGAGGCCCAGAAAGATTGAGTCAAGAATGTCAATTAATTTGGGATGTTGACATTCAGATGCTCAGGAGGTGATAATCCCTGTGCACACCGGGTCCATTTGCTGGCCAGGGTGATCCAGGCCAGGACTGCAGTGGGCAGCTGCCCACACAGGTGGCCCAAGGCACTTCCCAGGGCACGAGAGCAGAAACAGCAGCCAGATCAAGTGGAGGAAATCACAGAATCACAGAACAGTCTGGCTTGGAAGGGGCTTTAAAGATCCTTTAGTCATATCCCTGCCATGGCAGGAACACCTCCCACCATCCCAGGAGCTCCCAGCCCTGCCCAGCCCGGCCTTGGGCACTGCCAGGGATCCAGGGCAGCCCCAGCTGCTCTGGGCAGGGGGGCAGGAGAAATGCAGTGTGTTCTTGGCCAGGCTCCCAGGGGGAATGTTAAAGCAAGGAGCTGAAGGCAGGCAGTGAGGTGACTTAGTGGGGACATTGGGTTTGCAGAAATGTCCTGCAGCCAGTCCCAGGAGCTCCCCCCTCTCCAGGGACACTGGGCAGGAGAGCAGGGGCAGCCACAGCAGCCCAGCTGCACAAACCCAGCCTCCTTGGCTTGCTTTAGGTTATAATTCACCAGCTCCTGGCCCACAGATGAGAGACCTGAGAACGGCCATGGAAACTTTCACTTGCCAAGTTCCAAGAGTATTTATATAATTTAATCGATAAATTGCATTGATTTATTTGCACTAAGTAACTCCTTGAGGTCTGGATAATAGATAAGGGTGTGCATGGTGCTGTACAAACACATCATAAATAAATGCAGCTTGCAAATCAATTGCAAGCTATTAATGATTGATCTTCTCATAGTAAAATAATGTGATGTCTTTCCATTATGGATTGAAAAAAAAAAAAATCTGACCTGAGAGGTTTCAGAGTCATTTATTTGAGGAAGGCTGCCCTTTAAGCCAGATCTTACACTTTTTAAAAGGTCACAGGGTGTAAATATCATGGCTCCTTACAAAGCAGCACTCCCCCAGTGGTTTGACAGCGCCTTCATCAGAGCTCACCACGCTCCTGCTCAAACCAGGCTCGGCCACCGGGGCCAGGGCTGGGCTCTTGCAGGGAATTTCTCTCTCCCACCCCCTTTGGCTGCTGGTGATGAATGCACAAAGAGCTGAAAAGGTTACCCCAAAGCCTGGTGTGCTGCCACAGGTGAAGAACAGCACATTTTCCTCCATCACAGCCCTGGCTGGGCCATTTTCTGACATCAGTGAGAGAGCTGGGAACAGAAAAATGTTTTACTGCACTGCACCTCATGCTGGCCTCATGCAGGCAGGAGAACAATCTCTGGCCAGAGCCAGCTCTAACTGCAGGGATGCTGAGCCCAATGAGTCTCTTGTGGAGGCAGATGAGGCAGACCACACTGTGCCCATCAGATCCACTGCCCACCCTCGGGGGTCCCAAGCTGTGCACAGCTGAGCTGCCTCCCCATCCCATTCATCCCCTGATGCATTATTATAGAGCAAGAAGAAAACGCTTATTCCACCATTATTTGTTCTAATTAATTTATCTCTTCAAGTTCCTTGACCTGAGTGTTGGCTCCTGCAAGAGCCTGCATGAACAAGACTGGCAGGGTTTGCACCTCAGCATTTGCCAGTTTTCTGCCTTGGCAAGGGGATTTCTGTGTGCTCTAAGCCCTCTGCACAGCACGAGGTGTTCCTTGAGCTCCTGTGCTGGCCCCGTCCTGCCCAGCTCAGGCTGATTGCCAGGACCTTCCTTCAGTGTGGAGAACACGGATACAGCTGGCTACAGCTCTAAGTGGCTCTATCTGTGCTTGGATTGATGTGTGTCCGTGTCTTTCATGCATCTTTGTGTGTGTATTTAATAGACTTCAGTGTGCTTAACACATTTTCCTCCCAAGCAGAATTAAACCCTGAGTGGGCTGGGCTGCTGTCTGTCTGCTGGGAATTCTGTC
>NC_031772.1:569813-577272 GCF_001522545.3 Parus major
GCTGCTGGGCTCTGCAGACCCCCTTTGTGTCCCTGCAGACCCCCTCGTGTCCCTGCAGACCCCCTCGTGTCCCTGCAGCACTCTGGGCTCTGCAGACCCCCCTCGTGTCCCACAGTCCTGCTTTATGGTTTCCTTCACTCTTTGTTTTGCTCAGGCTGCCCCAGTGATGTGATGGTGAGATCAATGTGCTGCTGACTGAAACTCCTGAGAAAAATCTCATTATGGTATTTAATGTAAAACCCTTGTGGTTAATGTAAAATAATTTCACCAACTCTGTGGCAGGTGGGCTCTCAAGTGTTGCCACTACTTCCAAAAGCAGTAATTGTTCTTTTAAATTAAGGCAGTAAAAAAACCCCATACCCTTAAACAACAATGAAAGTTCTGCTTTTGTTTAACAAGAAAAGGAGTTTAATTTTTAAAGATCACTCTATATTATTAACTTGCTTAATTATCAGAAGGGATGGTTGGATGAGCAGACAATTAGAACAAGGAGAAGCTCGGAAGGAAAAGTTCACCAGTGTTTTAGAGACACAATGGGGGAAAGTAAAACTCTTTCAAGTTCCATTTGAAGGAAACCCTTTGGGAAGAAAATAGGATTAATTAAGTTTTGAACCGGTTGATTTCGTTATCTAAAAATATTTCCTAGATGAACAGTGTTCCACAGTTATGCATGAGGTAATGTCTGAGGCTGTTCAGCAGCAGAGTGAGATGTTGGTGTAGATAAAGGCTCTCCAAAGCAGCAGGGAAGTGCAGAGCTGGCAGAGGGTGCTGTGCTCTGAGCCTGGCTGGGGTCAGGGCCAGGGGCTGAGCCTGCCTGGCTCCCCTTGCAGGATGTGTCCCCTCCCTGGCCCTTGTCTCCAGGAGGTTTTCACTGCATCACTCCAGGCAGGGCTGTGGCAGCCCCAGGTGGGACCAGCCCCACAGCTGGCCCTGACCCCGTCCTGTGCCAGGACGTCACAAAAGGAGTGTGACAACATGCAGAGCTGAGAAACCCCTGGACACCAGAGCATCCATCCTGCCCCTCCAGCTGTTGAATTTAGGTGAGACATGCCAAACATATCTAGGGAAAAAAAATCAGGCCTACGAGTGCTTGAAAGTAATTTTCCATACGAGGTATTTAAGACTCTTAAATTCAAATCATTAATAATGATCTTTGAAGGGAACCCTATAAGTTGTCTCCTAGTTCCTGATGAGATGGAATAATTTATTACATCAATTTCTCTGATTAATGTAAAATGTGTTTCAAATTTGGGTTTTCCTTTAATATTTAAACTCCCCCCTGAGAGGAGCTGCAGAAGGTGACTGAGTGCCCCCAGAGCGATGTGGTCCATCCTCAGAGCAGGGTGAGATCTGCTCCTGGAGCTGCTCAGCACTAAAACCACTGTGCAGCACCAAACCCAGCTTATTCAGGACCTGCTATCCAAAAGGCAAGAACCAGCAGCTCACAGCCCTGCTCACTCCTGCCAGGGGAGAGTGTCTGAAAAACTTACTGTGAATTGGGAATTGCTTCTTGCCAAGGGCATGGCCCCAAAAACTGCTGAAAAAAGGCCAAAGCTGGAGCTGCTCAGGATAAACTGCACTACAGGTCTTTCCCCATGGAACTTAATTTATTTTAAATTGTCTTTCTACTGTACTTATGTGTGATTTCTGCAGAGTCAAAGTCAGACAAAACCATGGTGCTTTTTGTCTTGGTCCTACATCAAGGAGGAAACTGAGGTGCAGCACTTAGAGGAGCCATTCTCTGAGCTGCTAAATGCACACTTCGTGTTCTTCATCCACCACGCTGCAGAAAACTGAACACCCATCTTTGCTGGTCTTGGGCTGGCCACTCAAGTTACCCCTCTCTGGTTCAGGAGGACAGGGAAAGGACAGTTTTAATCCAGGAGGGATTTAAACACAGAAGGGTCTCTGTGCCAGGGGAAGCTGAGCCACGGTGGGGTGCTGCTGGTGGAGCAGAGATTGTAATATCTCATAATATCTGCTGTGATAAAAAAAAGAGTCCAGCCAGGAGGAGTTTGTTTAAGAGAGAATTATTTATTAGAAGATAGGAGGTTGTTACGTACAGATTCTGTCCTGCAAAAGTGTCCTGGTCAAGGAAATGTCAGGGAGACATTTAAAGCCACCGAGCTGGCCCTGCTCTCCACGCTGAGATACTCAGACACTGCAGAGCCCTGCCAGGCCTGGCTGCACGCCGGGCTCAGCTGGGACAGCCGGGTACCACAGCATCCCTGGGCTCGTGTCACCGCCTGCATCCCACAGGAAAGGTGTGGGGACAGCAGCAGGGACACTGCTCTTCCCTGGGCTCACCTGGGACAATTCCCCAGGCAGGGAATGGCTTCCATCGGGCCAGCCAGGAACGTGGCTGAGCAAGAGACACAACCATGCTGTGAGGTAGCATGAGGAAAATCAAAGAAAAAAGGAAAAGGACAAGCAAAGGTCTCTGTGATTCAGAGAAGAGCTCTCGCTCACCCCAAAGCAGGCCAAGCAGCGTGGCTGAGCCCCTGGAGAAGCAGCACTTGTGCCTCCAGAGCCGTGTTCCCTGGAGCCCAGCCCTGCTGGCCCTGGGGCTGTGCCCAGCCCTGCCTGGCTCCCTCTGGGCTGGCACTGTCAGCCCATCCCTGCTGGCCCCAGGGCTGTGCCAGGCACTTCTGGCCCTGGGGCTCTGTCCATCCCTGCTGGCCCCAGGGCTCTGTCCATCCCTGCTGGCCCCGGGGCTCTGTCCATCCCTGCTGGCCCCGGGGTTCTGTCCATCTGGGCTCTGTCCATCCCTGCTGGCCCTGGGGCTCTGTCCATCCCTGCTGGCCCCAGGGCTCTGTCCATCCCTGCTGGCCCCGGGGCTCTGTCCATCTGGGCTCTGTCCATCCCTGCTGGCCCCGGGGCTCTGTCGGGCACTGCCCGAGTGCCGAGGCTGCTGCCAGGGCTGGCACCTCCTGAGCAGCCCCAGAGCCGTGGGCAGCTCTGCTGGAGGAGGCACAGCACAGCAGAGGGGAAGGAAAGGCTTCCCCACGCCCTGGCAATGCCAGCAGGGCCCAGACCCTGCCCCGTGGCTGCTCAGGGGCTCACGGCACCTTCGGGCTTGGATCCACGGCATCCCCTGGGCTCCTCCTCGCTCCAGCATCTTCCTGTTCCACTGCACCTGTGCCAGAGCAGCCCTGACTCCTGACAGACAAACAGCCAAATACACATTGTCCCAGCATCTAGCAGGTTTCTTAAAGGAAGGTATTATCCAAAAGAAAATCTGTGTAACTTTCTAATTTATGGGTGCTGAAATAATTATTCTGGAGTCTGATTTCTCCGTCTGGTCCTCTGAAGAAGCCACATTCTTGTCTTTGCTGGCTGGGGCAGAATATTACCTTCACTCACTGTCTGTAAAGTCCCATCTCGCTCTAACTTTCCTTATTAAATCCTCATTATGGTTCCAGAGACTACATGAAAAACGCTGGGTGTGATCCCCCACTTTGCTCCTAGAGTACACAACCTTTTGTCTACTATCAGCACTCCATCAGGATTATTGTCCTTTCAGTCCTCAGTAATCTGAAGGATTGTTAAACCAGGTTGGACCAAAAATATTGTTGGACCAGCTTTGTCAGAAATGTAACATAATTGTCAGAAACATCTGTTTCTGGCTCAGCCATCACCACATCTCTCTCCTCATCTCCATCCAAGAGTAGCCTTTGTTAGCTTGGAATACCAGAAAGCTTTGGAACAAGAGGTCTGGCAATGGATGTCCACAGCTGACACCAACAGCAGCACAGAAGATGGGTCAGACTACCGAGCTCAGACAGGGCATTTGTGAGACAACAATTCCCCTTCCCTGCAGATGAGCTGCAGGGCTGGAGCTCCTGGGGATGCAGAGTAACAGGAATACTGGGGCCATAAAGCAAAGCAGCAGAGCTCCAGTTATCTCTAGGGTAGGAAACACTCAGCACTGAGATAGCTTTGCTACAGATATGTCTATTTTAAATCAGGCTTTATGTCCCTAAGGCACTCAGACTCCTTTTTTGGAACATGTACCTGAATGCATTTGATGTTTGGGGATGGGAGGGTTAAGAAAAATGTTCCCCAAGGACACCCACATGAAGGGAAGAGATGATCCAGACCCACTGAGTTATCAAAACCTCTGGAGCAATCATGATCACATCTTCAGCTTTTTAAGGATTTCAGCAGCACTGGATGTGCTCTCACTTTCTTCACTCTCTGGAAAGGGGCAAGCTGGGGAAGCTGGGCCCTCTGAGAGCAAGCCAGAGCTCCTCACTCACTGTTTGCTAGGAAACAACAAATCTGGAGGTTTGATCTGCCCTTAAAGCTGGTTTAATTCCAGCTCAGTCAGGTGGGAGGAACACAGAGCAGACAACAGAATAGCTCATTTGGATTTCAGCCTAACGTTTTTGTTCCATTATTGTCTTCCAGATCCGGTTCTTTGGCCACCCACGATGAAAACGTGTCCCTGCCAAGACCTCCTGGAACACCTTGAGGAGTGAAGCTCCCCTGCCAGAGCTGCCTGGGTGCTGCAGATGGGAAAAGCTTTCCTGGATGTTTCCAGAGAGGAAAGGCAGGAGAGAGGGATGTTTTCCCTCCAGAGCAAAGGTACAGGAGCCTTTTTCCTGGGGCCAGACGAGGGCCAGCAGTGCTGAGCATCCCCCAGGGGCTGCCAGCAGAGCTCCTGGAGCCTGTGCCATGCTCAGGACAGAGGGGCACAGCCCAGGGCTCAGTCCCAGGCCTGCTGGCACCAGGGCATGGCTGTGTTTGAGTATCTCAGCTGGGCTCACAGGACCAGCTCTGACAGTCCCCAAAGGCAGAGAACGTTGGAGTTTCTGTGTGAATGGCGTTACAGGGGATGGCTGTCACACAGAAAGATTTTGAACATTAATTACAGTATCTTTTGTAACTTTATCATTTAATTGCCAACCCTTTTCCCTTCAATTAACCATGGATGTACAGCATATAATCGAACAAGCTTTTTTTAAAAAGTACATCTTAATATAAATAGTTTATTCAGTGCATGGTTGTGTATACAACAAATAATAAACAACTTTTTTGTACCAGGCAGAAAGCTGCCTGTACAGAACTAATTCAGTTTTGGAGCACAGAATCCAACGATGATTAATGCACAAAATCTTACACATCATGCAACTCTATGCCAATATTCCAACTTTCTCCCATGCAACAGACATGATGACCTAAATGGAAACCTAACTACATTTTTTAAACAATTGTTTCCAATAGCATGTATAAGTATATGTTGTTTAGGGGTAACCTGTCCTAACGCTTCCTCCTACACAATATTCACGTGCCCGTTACAGTGAAAGGACTTTTACAAATAAGACGTTTCTTATAAAAAAATTAAGTCACCTTAATTCCACAGTTTCTGTCTTTAGAAAAGAAGCCACAACGATAGTTTAACATGACACACAAAATGGAATTAAGAGAAATCTACACTGGAGGATAATTTTATCCCTTTCTGTTAACTTCCACTTGGGATAACAAAACAACTCAATTCCTACAGACTGGGGTTAGCACAAGAACTTTACCAGAAACTACAAATCTATAAAAATTTATATTTCATTGTGTTTAAAACCACAAGAACACTATTTGCTTGAGCCTGAGACACCAACTCTCAGTTCCAACCCTGAATTTTGAATTATTTTTTTAAAGACAAAGCTTTAAAGACCCATTGGAGTTCAGAAATCAAAAAGTTGCACTATTCCAAATTAAAGGATACATGTTTTTTATCAAGCCTTAGATATAAAACCGTAAGCCAAGGAAACGACAGAGTTTACGTATTTGTTTTTTGTTTGCCCCTATAAAACATACAAGCATTAAAATTTCCTTTGAAGAGCAAAAGTGGTCTTTTTCTGAGTTGGAAAGCAAATTCTTATCAGCAGTGAATGCTGTGAAATGTTTTTGTTTCGTTTTCCACAAAGCAGAGGAGAGAGAGAGAAAGAGAGAAAGAAAAAGTGAGAGAGAGAAAGAGCTGGAGATTTCTTCTCGGAGATTTTCCCGCAGTTGTGTTTGCTGCTCTCCAGCTGCCTTGTGATATGCACAAGCACATTCTACATGCCTGGGGTTTATCCTTTGACAACCAGCAGATCTAATGGCTAATAATCAGGTGACTATGCGACTTCGGTGGCTCGTCCTGGGCAATCCAAGGTTTGGATGAAAGACTGCGAGTAAGAATTCAACTGCATCCAGAGGTAAGGTTCTGTTTAGAGAGCACTTGGCTGGCCTGAACCTGGCTACGTGGACTCATTTTGGCTCATGGATTTACCCCCATTTAGCACTCCTGAAACGCTTCTGCTCTTTGTTGGGGTCCCACTTCCAGACCTGGAGAACTCTGTGAGATCGTGGAGGGAAGGCTCTTTGTACATGGCCACTGCAAGGCAAGAGAAGCAGAAGGTCAGCACAGCTCGGGGCTGCAGGGCTGGGGACAAAGCCCAGCTGTGACACGTGGGATTGTTCAGCCAGCACCACACAATGGAAGAGAGACTCAAACACCCAGGGCAGGGAGATCTCTTCCATTTCAAACACTCCCTGAAAACCTCTGAGGTCAGTGGACTGACATCTTCCAGAAGGGGAAAACCACTCCTCCCTCTCCCAGTTAAAGCAGCCAGCTACCCACTGCACTTACACTACCCCAAAGGACAGCCCTAGGCTGACAAAATCAGCATTTCCTTACTACCAGGGAAGCAGCCCTGTCACTGGTTGTGGTTTAGCCTGTTTGAACTCTGCTGAGATGATCAGCACGTTACAGAACATTACACTCCTGTTTTATAAGCAGCTGGACAAGTCAAATATACATGCACAGGAATTAAACACAACACAGTATCAGTTCAGATAAAGGGAGCAAACCCAAGCAATTACCTTTTAAGGGTTTTGGAAGAAAGTGTGCTGCAGGTTTATTTTTCTTCACGTGGTTTCCTTTCATTATTTCTCCTTCTTTGTTCAGACCCAAATACCAACCCCGGCCGGACTGCTGCTGTCTGTAGATCATTGAGGAATATGTCACATAGTAGTTTTCAAATACTGATTCTTTGAACTTGCATTCAGGTGTAAAATGTTCCTGTAAGAAAGCAACAGATCAATATGTGCAGGGCCAAATCTCACACCAGTTAATGAAAAAGCATCCAATATCCATTGCTTTCTGAATGGTTAGAAGTCATACCTCTCACCCTCAGCTATCCAATTATGAAACATGGGTCCTAAAAGTATTAACAAAAGAGTAACACAATCTGAAACCTGTGAAATGATGCTGTGAGCAGCTCTAAATAGAATGCAATAAGATCTTCTTGAACAATGAGTAAAAAGTCCAACTGAAGATTTATTGATGCAGCTAATGGATATCAGGCAGACACAGAGCTGTGTCACCCCTGGGAGCAGCTGTGCTGCAGCCCTGCAGGCAGGAATGCTTTGTGCATTAACTGCTGCCCTTAACTGTGTCTGAGACAGGGGCAGGGACAGC
>NC_031772.1:577762-579253 GCF_001522545.3 Parus major
GTGCCATGGGCAGGGACAGCTCAGAGCCTGTGTGCCATGAACAGCTCAGAGCCTGTGTGCCATGAACAGCTCAGAGCCTGTGTGCCATGGGCAGGAACAGCTCAGAGCCTGTGTGCCATGGGCAGGAACAGCTCAGAGCCTGTGTGCCATGGGCAGGGACAGCTCAGAGCCTGTGTGCCATGGGCAGGGACAGCTCAGAGCCTGTGTGCCATGAACAGCCCAGAGCCTGTGTGCCATGATCAGGAACAGCCCAGAACCTGTGTGCCATGATCAGGAACAGCCCAGAACCTGTGTGCCATGGGCAGGAACAGCTCAGAACCTGTGTGCCATGAACAGGAACAGCTCAGAACCTGTGTGCCATGAACAGTAAAGCAGCCCCGAGCCCTCTCCTCCTGCCAGGGCAAAGCTCCAGAGCCTGAGCACGGCTCCTGCAGGGACCTCACACCACACCAGCACCCACAGCAGCGCTCAGCTGCCTCCCACAGCCCTGGCTCCTTCGGGCTGTCAACATCACCAGCTCTGACATCATCTCTAGGGGCTCTAAAAGTCCATAAAATATGGAAGAGGAAGGGTTTTGTCTGGCGATGCAGATGTTACCATCTCAGTTAGGAGAGAGCAGCCAGATGTTTGCTGCCCTTCCCCTGTGGAGGCAGCCAGCTGCAGGGACCTGCCCTTGTGCTTACAGTACCCGACAGAGGCCTGAAAGAAAGGGGGAAAAACTGTCCTTGTATAATGATTGTAATTTTGATTTTAAAATATCACAGGAAATTAAATGTCTCAGGAGCTCAAGATATTCTTATCTAGTTTCTAAAATATTCTCATGTGAGAAAAGGAT
This sequence comes from Parus major, assembly GCF_001522545.3. Classification (NCBI taxonomy): domain Eukaryota; kingdom Metazoa; phylum Chordata; class Aves; order Passeriformes; family Paridae; genus Parus; species Parus major. The sequence goes on from NC_031772.1 coordinate 578,598, forward strand.
GGTATTAGGAAAAAAAAACCCCACCACTCTGTATTTTCTGCATATCTTTTGCCATTTTGTCTTTATGAGAGGAAGAAAAAAGCTCCCATTCTCTGACTGGCATTTGCTTCAACAATGAATGTGAAGCAAGCAATTTTCTTCTTTTCTTCCTTTAAGCTAATTGGTTGTTATTTAGTTAATTGACAATTGGTTTCAATTGCTGTCAAATGGGGACAGTCACAGCATTTTTGTAAGATTTCTGCATAAAAGCCTTCCCTCACTGTTCCCTGCCCAGCACCAGCCATGGTAACAAAGACTATTGCAAGGGTATCATCCAATTAGCAGCAAAATGGAAAACTACAGTGCTCCCACTGGCAGATTATGGTTTATGTACAGTAATTTGGAGCTGTTTTGGGTACAAAAGGCCTGCCTGTACACAGCAGCAGAGGGTCAGACTGCAAACAGAACCAGAACATTTCCTCTGGAGCTTTCAGGAAGCAAGTTAACCTCAGAATGAGCAGCAGAGTCCCTGGCACAGAGGGACAGGAACAGTGAGGGGACAGAAGGAAAGACCCTGACCCCCTCCCTCACTCCTGGTTTTCCCTTGGCTCTCTTGGAAGTGCAGTGATCCTGGGAGTTTGCAGCTGAGCCTTGCCCAGCCTGCCAGCCCCCCAGAG
>NC_031772.1:579510-581711 GCF_001522545.3 Parus major
CCCCCCAGGACCCCTGGGATCCTGCAGGAGCTACAGGGGCTGGATCCTCTTGACAAACAGAAGCAGACACCTCTCCACATCACACTCAGCTCTCAAGACCAATTCAGTCCCATTTTTTTGGGCCCTGCAGCTCCTGCTGCAGCTGCAGCAAGGTGGGCTGGCTGCTGTCCTGCAGGAGCAGGCTGTTCCCAGCCCTCCCTCTGTTTAATCCAGTGTGTTTCCTGCTGGCTGCAGGGAGGGCTGGGGAGGAGCACTGCACAGGGAACTCCGAGCAAGGAAAGGCAGCATGGGCACATCCCAATGAAAATGGACTTTTCTGAGCTTGGCAAGTCCACGTGCCAGCCCAGCTGAGTGGGGACAGCAGTTCCATGAGCAAATCAATTATAATGCAGTGCAGAGCAGCACTGTGAACTGGCCATTACGTTATCTCTGCTGGTAAAATCTTCATTAATATACTGAGGAAGAGCGTGCTGAAGGCAGGAGAGGGCTGAGGGCCCCAAATGACATCGATGTTTTCCAGCTCACATTGTCAATCCTATGGAAAATCTATAAACACAAGTGTTGAATTCTAAAGCCAGTTTTTTCCTGTCTCTCAGCTGTCCTCTCAGTCCATCCTTGCAATGAAAACAATGGAAATGAGTTCTGGAAATCCACTGTTATGGATACATTATTACACAGAACAGATGAAAAGAATTCTTTCTGTGGAACAGTATTTCCATCTCTGCTTATCTCAAAAATCACTGATGATGGCACCTAAATGACAATAAATGGCAGTCACTGAAGCCCCTCACACATCCACCCTTAACACCAAATGAATGAATGAATAAATAAAAGTGAAGACAGTGCTGGATTCACCGTAGTCATGACTCAGCCACGCTCAAGGAAGCAGGAAGATGAACTGGCAGGAGCTGCTTCCTGCTTTTGAGCTGATCAGCTGAACTACTGAAAGGTTCCTTCACAAACAAATCTGTAGCTGCATTGAGTATGTGAAAAATAATTAAAAAAGAATAATTTGGCATATGATAATATGGTAAAAGGGCTCGTGGCATACACTTAGAGTAGCTGTATTTCCAGGCAGCTGACTAGATTATATCTCAAATAATTCAGGCTGCATTACAGAATGTTAAGCCTGAAAGCTAAAATATCATAAAAGCCAATCTGGAATTCTTCCTGCTCTATTTGTACAGAAGACAAATCTGAAGCCAAACCCCCTCCAAATTATCAGCCATCACACCCACCTACACGGCAGGACTGCACATTAATTGCTCTGTGCTCCAAATGATCTGGTGCAGAATTCAGCCTCCCCACGAGCAGCAAAGGGCAGCCTGTGTGGAAGGAAGGTGTTCAGTGCCACAGGAGCCTCTCGCTGGGGTGGCTGATGCACAGTGCACAGGAGGAGCAGGAAGGTGTTTGCTCTCTGCCATTTATTACATTCTGAATTTGCACTGTGATACCATCAGCAGGGGCCATCACCAAATCCTTCAAGTCACGAGGTCAAGGCTGGGTTTGTTCAATGTTTCCCTCACCACAGGTTGAATATCCTGCAGTTACCCCACAGCAGTTTATTAGAACAATCACAGATTTTGTTCCCATGGACTTAGTGCTAGAGGCATGAGTAAACAGCAAAAAAGAAGAATTAACTTTGAAAAGTATTCAAGAAAAGTATTGTGTACTTGGGAAACTTGGAAAGTGTTCTCATATACTGAGCATGTAATTATATTCCTTGTGATCAATGACTATGTCTGTGTATGGGATTTATCCTTTATTTTCTCCACTTAATGAAAATTGGATTTTTTTCCCCTCCATATCCCAGTTTCTTTCAGAACTATAATGTAGCCCAGGATTCCATTTTATAATCATGAATTTTTGAAGGAGCCTCGTTAAGGCTCCAGAGTAGTGATTTTCTGCGCCAGTGAGCCTGCCTTTTTTTATTAACAGAGATTGATTTTCTCCATCTTGGCATGTGAAGTTCCAGGGTGTATCCTCTGGACCATCACCCTGTAATGTGCAGTGATATCAACAGCACAGGATGGGAATACTTCAGCTTTCAGGTTATCAGGAATAACAGCTTTCAGAGCACCAGTGTAAGGAGGCTGAAGAAGCTGGGATTTCCTGAGCTGAGAGCTGCAGAAATGGAAAAGGACAATTCCCTTAAAGCACTGTGTTTGGTATCAGCTGCAGCACATCTGCACATCTGCACA